>NW_024395977.1:16178172-16369340 GCF_016617805.1 Bactrocera tryoni
TGAAATGAACAATTGCTTGAAGACAAAAATTAACAGTTATTATTTCCCGTTAATTTGTAATTTTGGAATCAAAAGTACGTGTTCAAATATCATTGAACATGCTTATTTATATGCAAAGCCGAAATTCTACTAAATATAAATATATATTTATATATTAATAAACATACATACATATGTATGTATTGACATAAACATAGCCATGCATTTACATGCAATGCGCATTCAATAAAAATAAAAATGCATGCAGACACATGTCATAAATTTAGAGAAGAGATAAGATTATCACACACACACACACACATATGTATCAAAAACAACCCCATGTCAAAGTGTAAACACAATGACTGCGACAGACTGCAGCAGCACGACAGTGAACTGAAAACGTCGTTGTTCATCTCACTACATGTACATTTTGAGAAGCAACAACAACACAATGGCCGGCATGTACACAAAACAACGCAGTTGTCCATTTTGTATGTACACAATTTCGTTGTGGCCATACTAATTCCTTTCACTTCAATGAAATTTTAATATTTTGTTCAACGTGAAATTTTTTATGCAAAAAATAAGTAAATTAATAAGTTTGTTAGAGCTGTGAATAATTTTACATTTTACATATTAGTGGCATCACCACTCTACCACCTCTTTCTATCTTCCATTCTACTGTCAACTCTACTGTCGTCCTACTGTCGTTGGCAAAAATAGGAGGATATTGAAGTTAGCGAGAACGACAACTGTCTGCCTGCAGTCGTGTAGTCGTGCAGCTGTCAAAATAACACTGCCCTTAAGAACGTGTGTATTTTAATATTTGACAGATGTAGTTTGCAGTCTACAGCAATAAACAATATGCTGCAATACATATAAACATACACACATACACATATATTTAGTTATTTAAGATAGTTTTAAAATTTGTATATAAGCAAGAAAAATACCAAATAAAAATCAGATTTGAAAGACAATCTCAACGGAAAAGATTATTTTTAATTATGTACATATTTTACTTCCCCCTACCAGTGGTAAGGGGTAAAAGAAAACTTAAAAATAAAAATTTCAAATAAAGGAGCCGTTAGCTATCACTTATTGCCCCCCACCCGAGGTAAGGAATAAGTGACGCAGAACTGCATTAACCTTTATTAACAGTACGATTTTTAAGCTACGAAAAATTAAAAAATCTCCTTTATTGCTCCTAAAGGAGGACAAAAGGGGATCAATACTAAAATTAAGTAAAAAAATCACATCAGAAGTATAAAATCTCCTTTTTTGCTCCTAAAAGATGACAAAAGTAGGTCAACACTAAAAAATAAAAAAAAACACAATATAAGAACAAAATTAAAAAATCTCCCTTACTGCTCCTAAAAGAGGTCAATAGGAGGACTCGTTCATTCCTCCTTTCAGGAGATCTCGCTTTTAAATCTGCTGGGATGCGCTATTTACATAAATATTGTGCTAACGTATGTGTACAAAGTATTTGGTGTAACGTTTTGTGCAGTCCTTCTTGTTTTTGTTTGACAAAGAACAAGGGTATTGCTGAATATTTGCCAATGTGGACTTTGGATAAATATATAGTTACTTACAGTTTTATATGTACCAATTGTTTAGTTTATTTTGTTCAAATGATTTTTATTTTAAAAACTAATTAAAATTTATAATTTTAATAAAGTAGAATGTAGTACCCGGTGTAGGGTATTAAATTACAGGCAGATTTTATGCCGTATGATTATAAGTATATATGTATGTATGTATGTTCGCACTGGGAAGAGAGCGCGAAAGCTAAGTACACTTTATGTATGTTTTTCAGTTTGTAAGACAAATTGTTTATTATGCACTGTTTTAAGGTTGTTGGTATCAACATATGTATATGTAGTATGTATGTATATTAAAATTTTGCATAGAGAAGTAAGAAATATGCATATATGTATGTATGTTTTGTTTTTCTCTCTACCTTTGTCTTGTTTTTGTTTTGTTTTGTTTGTTAATGCCTTTGCTTATTAAGTGTTTAGTGTTTGCAATCCTGCTTATTGTTTTTGTTAAACATAAGGGGTATTGCCTGAGAAATTTGTAAGCAAATACTTGAATTCGTTATTCTGATTGTTAAATTGTTGTGTTTGGAAACACAAAGGTAAGCATATAAGGGGATCACTTTTATGTAAATATGTATTGGAGATGTATGTAAATTTATTTTATATCGAAATTTTGATTTTTTCTGGAAATCAAAACGTTAATTCTTACCGTTTGGTGCCAGTTTTATTATTATTAACCAAACGGATAGTTTATTACAGGTTTTATGTATGAGTACATATATAAAACTGTAACTTTAGGCATACATACATACGTGCATAATATACAATAATAATAAATGGAAATGATACAACTCCCATTATCTTCCCGCAAGGGGTTTTTGGGGGATAATACATATGTGTAAATGTGTGTAAGGCCAATTCCTTTATTCCTCCTCTTCTACAGTCTTTCAGCTGACTGGTGTCTTGAGCGTGTTGTTATTTGTATGTAAGTTTATGTTTTTAAGTTCGCGCCCGAATGTTTGTTGTATTTATTTATTTTTCTTTTGGGGGTTTCGCGCCCGGTTTATGTGTTTTTGTGTGTGTTTGTAAAGTTTTATATTTTGGTTTTGTAAGTTTATGTCTTTCTCACCGCAGCTGTTTTTTTTCCACTGCGCTCTTTTGTTTTTGGGGTTTTTGTTCTTTTTTTTGTTTTGATTGTTTTGATTGTTCGACACTGATCTTCACCGCACTGCACTTAATTTTGTTTTATTTTATTTTGCTTAAAAATCCATAGTGGCTCGAAGGACCATGTTTAAACTAGTAACCAGTACAGGTGGATGATATAATAAAAACATCCGTATCACTCCAGGTTTTAATAACAATGCAGTTTATTGTGAAAGTCTTTCAATTTGTATAATTTTTATTTGAAGTGAATTGATACGTTAAACGCTTTCAAAATTGAATGTTCCAATTGTTTGATCGGGGGATCACAATACAAAACTGCAGCGCGCGGGATTGTTGTCGAAAACGAAAGAATATGAAACGAATGATGGTGTCGACGCGGCGCAGTTCGTATGGAATCTCTTGTGGACGAATGTTGAAGATGTACATATATAGATCGCTGCTGTCGATGTTCAAACCTTTTTGATGAGTGGGTGTATAGGTATGGTGAGTTGTGTTGGTGTCATCAGCTGTGGTGAATCAAGCTGTCTTATTAGGGTGCGCCAGTTTTCCCGGGTAGAGTTGGTGGATGCTTAACTCATTTAAACACTCTTCATGCGGAACAGGCTTACAAAATTAATTTTTCAGTCAATCGTTTTCCAATAGCACTTGAATCTGTAGAGCTAAATTCAGGAGGTTAAGAAACTCTTTTAGACAATATTCTGGTAGGAAACTTGGACTATACCTATATATTTATACCACCAGATGAAGGGCAAAGACCCATTGACATAATTCAAGATAATATTTCGAACACTTGCCATTTGGAACAATATAATAATGTAGGTCAAAAACGCACCTACTCTGTAATGAATAATTAGATAGTACGTTCTGAAATTCGTTAATTTGACCGTAGAGCGTTTACTATTCCAAAATGGTTCTACGATTATAAAAAGTAAGAACATATTAAATGAAAACTTTGTTCAAAACCTTATTCAACACGATGATGATTACAAGGTGTAAGATCCTCTCCTGCGCACTGGGAAGCCGAAAAATGGCAATATGGTAGCAATGATTCGCCAATTTGGGCTTCCAACCGTCTTCATTACTTTATCGGCTTCTAAATCTCAGTGAATTTAGCTTTTGGTCATTCCCTATAACCCTAAAGATATTTCGGAAGATGAAGCCAGCAGTTTTACAACCCAAGATAGGTATCGTCTATTTTGGTCAGATGCAGTTACTTGTGCAAGATATTTTAACTACCGCTATTGACAAATCCTTAAGCTTTTTAAAGATAATGCCGGCACTTTTGGACAGCATTTTGTAAAAAACGTTTCCTGGAAAGTGAAGTTTTAACAAAGAGGTTCCCCTCATGTACATGACATGTGTTGGCTTAATAATGCTCCCAAGATCAACCTTTAAAATCCTCAGACGTTCCCTCATGTCATTAGTTTCCTTGACAATTATATTTCTACAGAAAGTTTGGTTAGTCAATTTGGTACTAGAGAAATAAGAGGACAACAGTTATGTCGTTTTGGTACACTATATCCACCAATCCCTTCAACACAAATATTTTTACCTCTAACAGAAACAATTGAAAATTTACAAAGAATAAAGAACACTCTTCCAAAATTCAAAACGTTTGAAATTCAAATCTTACCACATAAGATATTTCGTATTTAAATAATTTTGAACACTTCCTGTCTGATAGTAGAATAAATACGTTTTTCGATGACTATTTGTTACCTATGAGATCAAGCCTATCAAAACACAAAATTTTTCCAAAAAGAAAATTAGAGGATCGTTTTATGAACGTTTAACATCCTCTGATTTTGGAACTACATGGTGCAAATATGGATATCCAATATATTCTGGATGCATATGCTTGCTGCTCTTATAAAATTAATTATATTAACAAATATAATAGACGAATTTCCAGGCTCTTGATTGAAGCTATATCAAAAGTAAATGCTGGGAATTATTCAGTTAAGCAAAAACTAAAACATATAATACAAATATGTAGGTCACAAGTTTATATCAGGCACAGAAATATCTGCACAAAAAGCAATATATTGCTGCATTAGGCTCCATTTTTCGAAAGCAAGTAATGCCTAAATATTTATAAATACATCTCGACCTGATGACCGTGTTCGAATGGTTAAACCTAGAGCGGAACTTCAGAATCTTCCTTCAGGTAGGACAGAAATATTCGTAGCAGGTATTTTAGACCGTTATGTTCAAAGACCCGATCAGTTAGAAACTGTTTGTTTTACTGATATTTGCATTTGTGTATAAATATTTTAAATCCCATAGAAGAGCACAAGACAGTTATCATGAGGAGGAAGAAGACGAAAATTTACCAGAAAGTGGGGTTGTCATCAGCACCGGAGTTGAATATTTCCGCAAAATGGTAATACTATCTAGGAATGAACAGCAAGATCTCCTTGAAAACGATAATGAGCAGATCTGCATAACACATCGTAATCTAATTGAGGAAAATCGAAGTAAATATGATGTTTTTGAGCTAAGAGAACTTGAAAATGTTCTAAAAAAGTCTTTATAATGACACAGCCTTAGAAGAAGGTGCACAAATAGAACTACTTCTTGTGGATAATGAGCTCAGAGTGTTGGGACTTCCAGAAATAACTCCAAATATAACTTTCTTTGTTACTCATGTTGTTCTACCAGGCATGCGATTTTTTGTGTGTTATTTTTTATAGTTTTTGTATTTACGTGTATGTATACTCGTGCATATTTTATAGTTTTTTATGTTTTTTTTTTCATCATACATACTATATATACACATATTTGAGCTTTGGTTTTCATTTTATCATTTTCTCACTTTTATCAAATGTTTGTTTTATACGTACTTTTATTTAGGCACATCATATCGGTGTGAACTTTCACGCATATCTATAATATTATATTTTTGAATTTTAGTGTTTAGAAAATGTGTGAAGTAATATCACTTATAACCGAAGAAAAATAAATAAAGCTTCAGTATTTACTTATTAGAAGCCTCGTTAACAAAAAATTTGATATAAACTTTTTACCCTGCTATGATAACATTTTAAAGGAAAAACAGTTATCCTGAGCAAAAAAAGGTCTCAGAATCTCATGTTGAAGTTGAGATAAAAAAACTATTGGAATACATTGCGTCACAAATGTAAATAGTGAACGGAATGAGCCTTCTAAGTACCTATTATCAATAGGTATATGTGGCTTTGATGGCAATTCTGGTCAGAGCGAATATAAGCAGAGATTTGAAAATAATAATTTGGAAGACAATCATTTATTTGCAACGGCATATGTCCCTGTATAACTGATAATAAAATCGCAAAATCATGAAGAGCACAAACAAATTTGGAAAAACTGCAGACTGATCTTCGTCCACCCGCTATTGCCGTCCTGTTCGAATTCAATTTCAAAAGGAATCAGTTTAAACAACCCTAAATGCACTAGATTTGCGCTAAATCCTGCAAAGGAATTAACTTCAAAATATTCCTGGTATTATCTTCCTAAGTCAGTCCGTAAAATTTTAATTCACGCTCCCGATGTTATTCAGTATGCTCTCAGAAGAATCTGCTGAGTCAAGCAATAAGGACGTTAAGATGTATCGACTCCATCATGCACGAAAGAACTAACGGATCGCTACAAATAAGGACTTGCTAAATCGACTGCTTTTGAGCTTAGATCCTTTCATCACCAGTCAAAGAAACTATCATGCAAAAGTAAATCAATTTTATTAAAATCAGTTTTGATTTAGTTGAATACTATTTAAGAAATTGCTTTTTTCGTTTATCAACTTTTTTAATTTAATATAATTATTTAGAATTTGTTACCATCGTGGGGTGGCGGAGTGGAAAACGGGAGAGGGAGATTTTAAAAAGCTTTGGCGAAATTTCACTTTTAAATAGGCAGTGGAAGTATTTTTGGCCGCTGATTCCATACAAGTCCGACTACTGTGCATCGTTTAGAAAGGTTATGAAATCTTTTCAGTAGAAAGAAATAAATTTCCAGTTGTTCCGGCTGAAGGAATTTCAATTCATGAAGGTCAGGGTGCTACATATGGTAAAATTGTCGTTCATACTAGACCCAGAATGCCTAGAGTTTCGATATCTTCATTATAGGAAATTTAATTTCTCCTAACATGTTATCTGAATCGGATCTTGTATTTAGAGTACTGATTTAATCGAACACAAATAAAGCTTTGATAACAAAATGTTCAGAGTCTGTCTGAGACTGCCTGATTCTTTCTTCAGATTTTATGTTTTGTCGAAACTTATACGTTTTGATATACCAGGATTTACTCCAATTAACGAGCTGAGGATAGATAGCACGGAGACAAACAACAGGAATAAAAAGGGTATTATAATATATGCAAAGCATAGTTTTGCCATAGAACCTAAAACTGTAAAGAAAATTTATTCTGCCTACTGCTTTTTGGCTTGGTTTTAGAAGCAGTTTTGTTCAAATGTTTCAATATTAATATTCTGGTTCTATACAGAAGCTCTTTTTTTATGTTAGACATTTAATAGCAGAACTTCAGGAAGTTCTTACTTCCGAGTTATGCAATCAAAATTTCCTAATTGTTGGAGATTTTAACATTTTTCTAAAGCCTACAGGGGCTACAATAAGGAATCTTCTTCAAGAAAAAAGCTTTAATTCCCCGCTTGGTGTAGCATATTCAACTACACCTGCAGGTACGCAAATTGATTGGGGATTTTCAAACATGGATCCTCCGCACGTTAATGCAATTACTTATGAGACAGAACAAAGCTACCATGACCGTATTTAAGTCTTTATTTCAAACAAAAGTTTTGCTACTTAGTGCAATAGTTCTTTCTTTGTTTTCAAACATAATGGCATATCTTACAAGTATGGTATAGCAATTCAGACAGTAGTTTTTAAGAAAAATTTAGTGAAATAAAATTTAATAATATGTAAAGATTCTAATCTTCTATCTTCTTCTATATAAATAAAAATGAATTGTTGTTCGTTAGCCTGATTAAAACTCGAGAACGGCTGGGCCGATTGAGCTGACTTTGTTTTTAAAATGTTTGTCGTAGTCCAGGGTAGGACTAAACGGTGAGCAAATAAGGAAAAATTACGAGTAAGATAGAGTAAAACGACAATTCCATTTTCCCATATAAAAGTTGACCACTTACTTTCTGTCAAACATTTGACGGTATTTGTACTCTCAGTTCCACTCGAATTGAAGAACACATTAAAACAAGACTTTTGAATCGATAACATAATATCAACTTTGCTCATAACATCGTGTATTGAAATTTCAATTTCAAATTTCAAAATATATACATAAATATAATTAATGTGTTGATATGTTTGATGGTGCCAACCTTACAGTGTTACCAACTCTCAAAAATACTTTGATTATAATAACGGGGCATCTCTGCCTGTGCAGACTCCACATTGCTCATTGCTTACTAGATATAGAATACTACATAGTTTGCCATATATCGTAAGCTAGAAGCTGTCTCTTCAGCAGTTTCGAAGAGGCAACATATTCCATTTCCACATATGCCGACGGCATTTTAATTTCGGTAATATGAAAATTAGAAGAGCGAGTTAAGACGGTTGTGTTATATTATAAAAATAAAGTACATTTTCAAAATAACATTTAATATTTAGTATAATATTGTTAATTTATAGAAATATTATGGAAATTGGGTTGTGAAGTCTTAAACTTAATAAACTTATACAAGCATTAATCAAAATATCATTTCTCATTTTAAATGTATTATTTTAATTTCAAAATATAAATATAATTAATGTGTTGACATGTTTGATGGTGGCAACCTTACAGTGTTACCAACTCTCAAAAATACTTTTATTATAATAACGGGGCACCTCTGCCTGTGCAGACTCCACATTGCTCATTGCTTACTAGATATAGAATACTACATAGTTTGCCATATATCGTAAGCTAGAAGCTGTCTCTTCAGCAGTTTAAGTAAGTCGAAGAGGCAACATATCCCATTTCCACATATGCCGACGGCATTTTAATTTTGGTAATATGAAAATTAGAAGAGCGAGTTAAGACGGTTGTGTTATATTATAAAAATAAAGTACATTTTTAAAATAACATTTAATATTTAGTATAATATTGTTAATTTATAGAAATATTACGCAAATTGAGTTTGGAAGTCTTAAATTTAATAAACTTGTACAAGCATAAATCAAAATATCATTTCTCATTTTAAATTTATTATTTTAATTGGTATATAAAAGTTATGCCACAATTATTAATTAGTAGTCCAAAAATATAAATTCTTATTTTTCCCAGAAATACATTTATAAAAAAAGGATTTTTACCCTTTGTTATTATCTTATTTTTTCCAAAAATACATTTGTAAACAAAAGAATATTTATCCTTTTTTTATGTTCCACACAAAAGATTTAAAGAGTTCAAGACCTCAAAACGTGCCCTACATCAGCTACCTACCCGACGACATTTCGCAAATGATAAAATAAATTTTTCAAGAGCTCAAACCATACGCTACATCATCTCGAACCTACCTACCCTACGCTTTTGCGCAAATGATTATATCATGATAGCAAATGCCCACATACAGATTTGGCAATGGCAATAACAATTAGTATTCTATAAATTCTATCCTGTCGAGATGCCCTGTATTAAGTGTATCCGAACGTTCCATTGTTTTGTCATCTCATGTAAAAAGCACGTGTATCCGAACGTTACATTGTTTTGTCCATAAATTTAGAGACCTTTTGCTGCCCTCCTACTTTAACATCCTTGGTTTTGTCATCTCATGTTAAAAAAAAAGAAACATTTAATTGGAGAAATAAGAAAGTAATAAGTAAGTAATAAGTGTATCCGAACGTTCCATTGTTTTGTCATCTCATGGAAAAAGCACGTGTATCCGAACGTTACATTGTTTTGTACATACATTTAGAGACTTTTTGCTGCGCTCCTACTTTAACATCCTTGGTTTTGTCATCTCATGTCAAAAAAAAGAAACATTTAATTGGAGAAATATTGAAATACTGCTAAAAGTGATTTTCTTCTCGCTGCTTACAATGCCGAGGAAAAGAAAACGACCTGACATAGATCGTCGAAGTCGTGTAAATGTGCAACGAGCTACTTTACGCTCCAACCGCACTAATGACCAGCGAGATGCTGATAATGATAACAGTCGTACAAGTATGGGAGAATTACGTTCAAGAGTAAATAACTATCAAGTGGATAGGGGGAGAATGGAACGAGTTCGTGCACATCGATCACAACAGCAGCGAGCACGGGATAACCGTGCGATTCCGCAGACGCAATGCTCCTGTAAACCTCGAACGAGGAGCATTTTCCTACGATCCGGAATTTGATTATAGTGCCGACAAATCTGTGACGATTGGAGAAATGTCAATCATTTGTCAACATTATAAAGCATTAAAGTACAGTAGTGAACCTGCAGGATTATGTTGTGCTGGTGGCAATGACAATTGCCACAATTGGTTCCACCACCTGAACCGTTACACTCATTAGTTAATGGGATGGAAAGTGAGTCTAAACACTTCTTGGCTAACATCCAAAAATATAATAATTGCTTCCAAATGACATTGTTTGGTGCAACGCACATAGTACAAGACGGGTTCATGCCTACTTTCAAGGTAGTATACCATAATTGTTTTAGTGAAATTCTAATTTGTATTTGTATCACAATTAATTTAACCAGTTCTTAAACAATTACAGATACAAGGACAAATTCATCACCTACTGGGGGCAATGCTTCCAGTGCCAGAACAGATCATAAATTTTTGTAAATTTATTTTATGGGCTATCAAGATGTGGAAGTTGATACACGTTGTGGTCATAATCCAACCGTCAAGCGAATCATTGTCCAACAACTACAAACATTTCTTCACGAGAATAATGAATTAGTGAAGATGTTTAAAATGGCACTGGATCGAATGCCATCAGACAGCCATAATATTGTAATAAGAGCCGACAAAACACCTGCTGGAGAGCATGCAAGGAGGTTTAATTCACCGACAATAGATGAAGTGGCTACTGTCGTTGTTGGAGAGAATTTGCAATCAAGAGATATTGTACTTCATCGCCGGAACAATTAATTGAAACGTGTATATGAAACGCATATAGCTTATGATGCTTTACAATACCCATTAATTTTCTGGCAGGGAGAAGATGGGTACCATTTCAATATCAAAATGGTTAATCCAACAACAGGTAGTTAGATTATACAAAATAAAATATTTTATATGTTCAATATATAAATGTACTTCCAGGTGCTGATACACACAAAAAAGTCAGTGCCATGAATTATTATGCAGACAGACTCATGATCCGTGAAGGTGAAGTAAATCACATTTTGATGTGTCAACGGCTCTTTCATCAGTATGCAGTGGACATGTACGTCAAAATTGAGACTGAAAGATTGACATACATCCGTCTTAACCAACAGAAGCTTCGATCTGAAGAGTACATTCATCTTCGCGATGCAATCAATGCTGACGGCAATGTAAATAATGTAGGAAGAATGACAATTTTACCGGCCACTTACATCGGAAGACCGCGCCACATGCACGAGTACGCTCAAGATGCGATGTCTTATGTTCGAAAGTATGGCCGTCTAGACCTATTTATTACATTCACCTGTAACCCACAATGGATTGAAATAAAAAAAGAACTGCTACATAACCAAACACCACTTGATAGGCATGACATCACAGCCAGAGTTCACAAGCAAAAATTAAAATCTTTAATGAATTTCATTACAAAGCATCGTGTGTATGGCCAAGTACGTTGCTGGATGTACTCTGTTGAGTGGCAAAGCGTGGTTTGCCACATGCTCATATATTAGTCTGGTTGGTTGACAAAATAAGGCCAGAAGAAATTAATTCCATTATTTCAGCCGAAATTCCTGATGAAACGGTTGACCCAAAATTGCATACGATAGTAACTAAACACATGATATATGGACCTTGCGGAGTTTTCAACAACAGCTCACCCTGTATGATCGACGGCAAGTGCTCCAAACGGTACCCGAGAAACTTGCTTGCTGAAACCTTCTCGGGAATCGATGGTTACCCATTGTATCGTCGGCGATCAGTTGAGGACGGTGGACGATCTGTAGATGTCAAAATAAAAGGACAAGATTTTCATGTAGACAATCGTTGGATTGTGCCGTTCTCGCCCATATTGTCCAAAACTTTTGAAGCTCATATCAACGTGGAATTTTGTAACTCTGTGAAATCCATAAAGTACATATGTAAATATGTTAACAGAGGTAGCGACATGGCCATGTTCGCAGTAACAAACACAAATGATGAAGTGTCTCACTATCAGATGGGTCGCTATGTAAGCAGCAATGAGGCTATTTGGCGCATATTTTCGTTTGCAATTCATGAAAGACATCCCACTGTATTGCATTTGGCAGTTCATTTAGAAAATGGACAACGAGTGTATTTCAACCCAAACAACGCTGTGGATAGAGCGGCACGTCCACCTGTGACCACATTGACAGGTTTCTTCTCAATTTGTTCTCAACTCGCTCGCACTTTGCTGTATGCTGATATGCTGCGCTACTACACATGGAACGCATCATCAAAGTCTTTTCAGCGTCGTAAACAAGGAACATCACTTGAAGGATATGAAAATGTATTTGCCACAGATGCTATAGGCCGTATATATACAATACATCCTAATAACGACGAATGTTATTATCTTAGATTGTTATTGGTGAATGTTCGTGGTCCGACATCTTTTCAACAATTGCGAACAGTTGATGGACATCTGTGTGCGACTTACCGTGAGGCGTGTCAATTATTACGGTTGCTTGAAAACGATTCGCATTGGGATGATACGCTCAAGGATTCCATGATATCTTCATCGCCGCATCAAATTCGCACACTGTTTGTGATTCTAATATCGACATGTTTCCCCTCAAATCCGAATGATTTGTGGATGAAATATAGGGATGACATGTCTGAGGATGTGTTGCATCGCGTGCGTTGTGAAACTTTGAATCCTACATTGGAAATTACGGCAGAGATTTACAATGGCACATTGATCATAATAGAAGATATGTGTTTGTTGATGGCAAATAAAGTATTGTCGTGTTTGGGCCTGACAGCACCCAATCGTGCTATGCAAGATGCATTAAACCATGAGTTGCAAAGAGAACTCCAGTACGATACTCAAGCTATGACCGAAGCAGTTCGCACAACTGTTCCGCAATTGAACGAAGAACAAAGGATTGCGTACGATCGTTTAACACAAGCTGTAAACAGTGGGTCTGGGGGGATTTACTTTCTTGATTCTCCTGGGGGTACTGTGAAAACGTTCCTAATTTTATTGCTATTAGCAAAGATCCGATCGCAAAATGCCTACCGTTGGCTTCATCTGGAATAGCAGCAACTTTATTAGAAGGCGGACGAACTGCACATTCAGCCTTAAAATTACCATTAAACATGCATATCAACGAAACGCCAGTTTGCAACATTGCCAAAAATAGCGCTATGGCGAAGACTCTCCAAGTATGCAAATTGATAATTTGGGACGAATGCACAATGGCCCACAAGAGGTCGCTGGAGGTACTAGATAGGACGTTAAAAGATTTACGTGATAACCAAAACATTTTTGGTGGAGCTATGATACTGGTCAGGTGATTTTCGTCAGACTCTTCCAGTAATTCCTCGATCGACTGTTGCTGACGAAATAAACGCATGTCTAAAATCATCAAATTTGTAGCGGCACGTAAAGATACTACAATTAACTACTAACGTGCGAGTGTTTTTGCAACAAGATCAAACTGCGACTGTGTTTTCGAAGCAGTTGCTGGATATTGGCAATGGTAAGGTCGCAGTTGACAGCTCGACCGGATTAATGACTTTTCCCACAGATTTCTGTCACTTCACAGAATCGAAAAAGGAGCTTATTCAGCGTGTTTTTCCGGACATTAAACAACAATATAATAACCACGATTGGCTAAGTGAACGAGCAATATTGGCAACAAAAAACAAAGATGTCGATGATCTCAATGCTACCGTTCAGAATTTCCTTCCAGGAGAGTTGTTTACGTACAAATCAGTTGACACGGCTACAAACCAGGATGACATAGTCAACTATCCTACAGAATTTTTAAATTCATTGGACTTACCTGGACTACCACCATATAATTTGCAATTAAAAGTAGGGTCAGTTGTCATCATGCTGCGTAATATTAATCAACCTCGACTTTGCAATGGAACGAGATTGGTTGTGAAGAAACTCATGAATAACATCATCGAAGCTAAAATAATTAAAGGAAAATACAAAGGAGAGGATGTCTTAATCCCACGAATACCTATGATTCCAACGGATTTGCCATTTGATTTTAAGAGGTTGCAATTTCCCGTGCGTCTGGCGTTTGCGATGACCATAAATAAATCGCAAGGCCAATCGTTGCAAGTTTGCGGAATAAACTTAGAGTTTCCCTGTTTCGCACATGGACAATTATACGTTGCGTGTTCGCGTGTCGGAAAACCAACATCCTTATTTATTTACGCACCGCAAAAAAAAAACAAATATTGTCTACCAGAAAGCACTATATTAATTAACTGTATTTAATCATAACTGTGTTGTATTTAATTTAAGCAAAGATTTGTTTATCATGTTCACAGTCCAGAAACGAGTACATCCAAGAAAATTTTAAAGTTTGATATGAAGTGGATAAATATAAATAAATGACTTAATATGTATATAATATGTGCATTTGGATCCTTAATGTCAACGTGTATTAGTAACTCTTTATTTCCATCAACTTGGCTCCATCTACTTGGGAACCACTTGGCTCGCCAGGACATGATAATATGGTGGAAGTACTAGGCGACTCGGACAAATCTGATTCGATCAGAACATTATCAATGTTGAGCTGCTGGCTGTCTTCAATAACATCAATATCTACCAGAACATTCTTGATGTTGGGCTTTTGGCTGTCTTCAATAACTTGAATGTCCTGTATGTCTTCGGCCGATAAATTTAATTCACAGAATGTCTCCTCAGATGATGAAGATGGCATTGTAGAAACGTGTTTTGGTTTAGATAGCAGCTTTTGCTTTAATATATTTTTTGTTCTTTGCCCTGTTCACGCGTATTATTCGTTCTACATTCTTACCACACTTGGTACAAAATCTGAAGGTAACAGCGATTATGTTGTAGCATTCGTCGCATCTTAATAATAATTTAATACAATCTGGACAGTTATTATTTTTTTTCTGCCGTTCCATCCACTTTTTACAAAACGGACAATGCATTTTAAGGAGTTGAGAGATATATAGCTTCACTATAACTATATTATAGTTGTTTGAATTCTTTATTTTCTCGATGACAGATGTAGTTGTTCTTCTTTTCCTAACCATGGCCATCGTCAAAAAAAAACGACAGATGTAGTTTGATAGTTATAGTGTAAATATTTGTCAGTATTCACTCAAAAAAAATTGTCTATGGCAAAATGTCACTTGAAATGTTAACGTCTCTTTGCTGTGCATCTATACTATAACTCTTTAATCTAAAAGCAGCAAATTTCAATAAAATTAAAAAAGTATTGTGTCGTGTGTTTGTGACTTACTAAATATGCCTCCAATAATTAGGCGGTGCGAAGTTCGCCGGGTCAGCTAGTTAAGAATATTTGAATTATATATGTAATTTGTTATTATTTAAAAGATAATTGGTTAAATATACTTGGATGATAGAAATCAAATAGGACATGCGGTAATGTAATTTGGATAAATGTTATATGTTAAATACTTGTACATACTATATGTTTGAAACATTTCGAGAGAATACGTGTTGCTCAAACATTTCTCTTAAAGTTTGCCACTGGACGAATTCTCCTGAGAAAGCATTTTTTTGTTATCAGATTTTTATTTGAGTTTGTAAAATTTATTCCGTAGATAATAGAATTTCCGAGTTAACTCTTCTTTTTCGTGTGGGCTTAAATTCAAGAACAGTACCACGAATTTTTTCTAATACTCTCTCTATACCATCTAGAAAGCAATTATCGCCTATTTCGCAGTCTTCAATATTTTTTTCTAATTCTGTTAATAAGAATTGAAGCCAGCGAACTAAACTAGGATTCGAAAAGCATTCCATTTTCCTGGGAGCATTATTATCTTTAATTATATTTATTAGTTCGCTTAACTTGGTGTATGCTGTTAAATAAAGCGCACTTACCGTCCCCTCAATATCATTTTTAAAATAGTTGTTTTTTTTTTTTGATCTTTGGACAATTCTAAATGGTTTCTTTGAAACTTTGACCATGTTTTGTCTTACCTGTCCTCGGGTTTTTCTAAATTTATTAATTCTTCATTTAGATCCATACTTATGGATCAAAAATTAAGTTTTTGTAGTTCCTCTGCTAATTTTAATTCTCCATTTTACCACAAAAAAAAATATGCGTTTAAAAAAAATATTTAAGTTACTTGTAAAGGAAAAATATTCTTACCTTGTGGATGTAATGAGAAAGAATATTTTTTATCCTCGTTTTTTAATAGTTGTTTTTTTTTTAATTTTGTTTTTTACATTTTTATTTTCACTTCACTTGCGTGTTTTAAAAATGTAGGGGTCACCAATTTGTTAAATAATAAAACGGGTTGGTTTCATTTATCAAATGCAGTTTGTACAATGTACACATATCTTAATCAGAAGCGTTCTCAACGGTAGAACACAAATAGCTCTTATATTTTTATTAGTTAAGGATCATTTGTGATCCTTTACATAGCTAGTACAATATTTGTATTGCATCCATTAAATATTACTATCTGTATTCAATATATCCGAAATGAACATTACTTACAGTGTTGATAAATGGGTATTTGTAAATACATATCCACTCCTACATTGTTGTTGTTTTAACGGTTATTCAACTCCCGTTAGGATGGAAAGGACTATCTAAGTTGTCGTTGACGTCATCTAACGGGAGATCCAAGAAACGTGCTGTTTCGACAGGGTCGGACCAAAGGAAAAAGGGTGTCAGATGTTTGGGGTTGACGGGGCATGCAAAGAGGTTTTCTGTATCTTGCGGAGACTAATTGCACCCAGGACATATGCTGGATATGTCGAAGCTGCGCAAGGCTCGCTCACTCTCGTTTCTCACGGCAACTCCTCATATGCGTTTCACTGCATCCAGGCGACCATCAAAAGTTACTACTAAAATCTTAGGATTATTGACAGTCAGAATCTTGACGGCATTGATTGCAATATTAAACTCAAGTCTGTACTCCTTCGTTCAGGTCGTGAATATGGTCGCTGTGGATTCGGTGGCGCAGAGTGTTAGGTTCCGTGGAGAGAAGAAGCGAGAATGGTCGGAGAGATAGCCGTTTACCTTTCAACACATGCCATCGATTCCATGGCCCTATGTCAATATCGTGCGGTAATCAGCGAACGAGATTAGGGAAACTCTCCCTGGTGGCTGTGGGAGTTTCGAGATGTAGAAGTTAAACAGTAGCGGGGAGAGGACACCACCCTGCGGAACCCACTGTTTAATTCTCCTCAGTTTGGATTTTTCTCCTTAAAATAGTACGAATGATTGGCGACCCCTCAGGTAGTAAATGGTCCACTTCTTTAGTCCTAGAGGGAACGTAATTTATTCGATGTCCTGCAGTTTGTGATTGACTGTGTCAAAGGCTTTTGACAAGTTCAACGCTACGAGAATTGTTCTCTCACAGGGTGGTTTCTGGTTAAGTCCACAAACTATGTGGACGTTTATGACGCCAAGTGCTGTGGTGGTACTGTGTACTTTTCGTAAGCCATGCTGGTGCTTTTCTAGGCTCAAGTGGTGAGAGAAGGTCGGGAGTAGTAAGGCCTCAAGTATCTTCACTACTGTGGAGAGGAGAGTTATCGAATGATAGGACTCTTCTTTGTTGGCGGGTTTCCCAGGTTTCAGCAGTGGGACTACTCTTTTCCACGCATCGGGTATAGAGAGATCAGCGACAGGTTGAGGACTTTGGTAAGGTAGCTTTTTCCCCGTCGTGCCTAAATGCTTTAGCGTAAGCATCTTGACTCCATCAGTGCCAATGGATTTAGACAATTTCGCTTTGTTGATGATATTCGAAACCTCCTCATTGGTGAAAGTAAGTGGCGCGCAGCAACACATCGCTTGGTTTTGTCTACCGAAGGGTGCAGTGTAAATTGCTCGATAAAGTAGTTCGCAATGTGAGATCCTTTCCTCGGTACCTGAAACGGCTGCTTCGGCTGGCAAATTAGGGCGGAGTTCCGCAATTCTTCCAGCTGGGATAAAGCGAGTGGTAGCTGCTGCGATCACCTTGCAACCAGTGCAAGATTTGCGCTTGACTTGAACTTATGCCGAATAGGTCAATTAGTGTATGAGTTAAATATAGTAAATGCAAATATAAAAGTGCTTGGATTCCGATCCTCTGGTTGACGTTTTAAGTCTTATGGTATTTTCTTGGTTTTAATTATACAAATTGCAACAGTATAAAATGTGCCATTGCATCTAAACATAGCCCTTCCTTGTATTAATAGAAATTTTGATTTCGAAAGTTTTGTAACATTACAAAACACTTTGTGTTTCCAAAAATATTTCTAACTCGATTAGCAATAAAACTCTATATAATATTTTTTCCATATACATCATATACTTTTCCTTATTTTGTTCAGCTCGCGACACAGTGTAGTTACCAAAGCCAAATTGCTGGCATCAGTTGCTTGTACAATTGGGTCGGTGGAGTCTGGGTGTTGTATAATGGCGTCATTACACTAGTAATGTTTTCTACATTTTGAAGGTAAAAATATATATATATATTTTTTTAGAAATTTTTACACTGTTACGTGATTTTAAACATTCTGTAATAGGTTATGTTCGTTTCGCAAAGTCTGTAATGAATTTACTGTGATAACTGATCAATCTAATCTTATTCTCAAGCATCAATTGTATCCATCTGCACACAGTAACGTCTATGCCGCCATGTGTCAGAGAATTAATGATAGCACTTACTTCTATATTGTTGAAGGCTCACTCTATATCTAAAAATGCAACCATAGCGTATTTTTTGTAGTGTAGTGATTTTTCAATTACACTTATCATCTCGTGGGGGGCAGTTTCGGTTGACCGGCCCTTTATGTAGGCATGTTGGGACTTCGATAACCTGATTGTTCTTATATGTGAGTTCATTAGCCTTTCTAGTACCTTCAGCATAAAGGATGTCAGGCTTATAGGTCTAAAATCCTTCACATTATTGTGACCACTTTAATTCTTTTCCAACCTCTTGGGATGTAAGACAGTTGGATGCCAGCTTTGTATTTATTTTCCAGCCTTAGAACCATTGGTTCTTCCAGCTTTTGCAGGGATTATGAGCATAATCCCGTCTGGACCTGTCGCTTTAAATGGTGAGAAACTATTTTTGGCGTATTTCTTACAAAATTAGACTGAATAAAATTTATTTTCTCAATGTTTTATTTCACTTTCGATTGGTAATTTTTTATCTTTTTGTGAAACGCTTATGGCAATCAATAACTAACAAATATTATGTATTTCTGCATATTTAAAATGTACAATCATTAGATTATTTTTGGTGCAATTTTAAAATCTGAAATATTAATATGATTTGATATTGTTACGTTAATATATGCCATATCTAAAGTTAAGGGGTTTTTAGATAGTGCAATAGCCTACATTGTATTTTCAAGTTCAGTAGTTATTAGTTTATTTCTTTGTCTTAAAATAGTCTTTTCCTTCGGGTGATTGTTTTATTTGTGAGTTAGTTGTAAATTGTTTATTATTATTTTCTATTAAATCATTTAGTTTGTTATGGTCAGGTGTACATGAAATCTAATTCTATACCGTACCTATTTCATTAATTCCTCTTTTTTGTCTGTTACTGTCAATTTTTAATTGTCTTAATAATGTTTCTATAATTTGTATTTAAAAGTCAATAATTGAATTATAAATTAATATTATTTCATCGTTAGTTTTATATTTATACAATTGCACCCAGATGTTACAGAGTACTATAGTTTTATTCATCTATACCTATATATAAATGATAACGATGACGAGACCAAAACATATAAAGTGCCATAACTAAGCACTAAATTAAGATATGAAGCTGCAATTTGGTGCAGACAATCGCAGAAGCAAGGGGCACCTGTAAGCGAAAATGTTTGAAAAAGTGGGTGTGGCCCCACCCTCTAACAAGTTAAATGTACATATCCCCTAAATCACTTAAGCTACAACAACGAAATTTGGTAGTCTTATAAGAACTTCTACCAACAGTGTGAGAATGGATGAAATCGGAGTATACGCCCGCTCACTCCTCGTATAACGGTAGAGTTTATAAGTAAGGAAGGGCTAAGTTCGTGAGTCACCGAACATCTTATACTCTCGAACGATAAAGTGATAATCGAGATTTCATTATCAGTCATTTACATATTTTTCAAATACCGTATTTGTGTAAAGTTTTATTCCGCTATCATCATTGGTTCCTAATGTATATATTATACAGAGAAGGCATCAAATGGAATTCAAAATAGCGTTATATTGGAAGTGTCGGTGTCGCAGCGGAGAGAAAACAGACTGCCTACCTCGCAACGTTACGATCGACCACAACACGTGCGGGAGGGGATAGATACCGAGAGTTGAAGAGGGAAGCGATACGCATTTGCAGACAGAAACTGAAAGAAGCCGAAATGAGTGAGTACGAAGAGCTTGATAAGCTGTCCGACAGGAATAATGCTCGAAAATTCTACGAAAAAATGCGGTGACTTACAGAAGGTTTCAAAACCGGAGCATACTCTTGTAGAACCCCCAAAGGTGATCTAGTCACCGATGCCCAGAGCAAACTTAAATTATGGAGGGAACCCTTCTCTAGCCTGCTGAATGGCAGTGAACGCACAACGCCAGCAGAAGGCGAACCCGATTCCCTTATCGATGACGATGGCGCAGACGTTCCATTGCCCGACCATGAAGAAGTTCGAATAGCAATTGCCCGCCTGAAGAACAACAAAGCGGCAGGGGCCGACGGATTGCCGGCCGAGCTATTCAAACACGGCGGCGAAGAACTGATAAGGAGCATACATCAGCTTCTTTGTAAAATATGGTCGGACGAAAGCATGCCCATCGATTGGAATTTAAGTGTGCTATGCCCAATCCATAAAAAAGGAGACCCCACAATCTGCGCCAACTACCGTGGGATTAGCCCCCTCAACATCGCATATAAGGTTCTATCGAGCGTATTGTGTGAAACATTAAAGCCCACCGTCAACAAACTGATTGGACCTTATCAATGTGGCTTTAGACCTGGAAAATCAACAACCGACCAGATATTCACCATGCGCCAAATCTTGGAAAAAACCCGTGAAAGGAGAGTCGACACACACCACCTCTTCGTCGATTTCAAAGCTGCTTTCGACAGCACAACATGGAGCTGCCTTTATGCCGCGATGTCTGAATTTGGTATCCACGCAAAACTAATACGGCTGTGTAAACTGACGTTGAGCAACACCAAAAGCTCCGTCAGGATCGGAAAGGACCTCTCCGAGCCGTTCGATAACAAACGAAGTTTCAGACAAGGCGACTCCCTATCGTGCGACTTCTTCAACCTGCTTCTGGAGAAAATAGTTCGAGCTGCAGAACTAAATAGAGAAGGTACCATCTTCTATAAGAGTGTACAGCTGCTGACGTATGCCGATGATATTGATATCAATATCATCCAATTAAGAAGAAGAAGAAGACGTTATATTGGAAGAAGGCGTGGTTGTGAACCGATTTCGCCCATATTTCGTACATGTCATCGGGGTGTTAAGAAAATATTGTACACCGATTTTCATTGAAATCGGTTGAGAAGTTCCTGAGATATGGTTTTTGGTCCATAAGTGGGCAACGCCACTCCCATTTTCAGTTTTTAAAAAAAGCCTGGGTGCAGCTTCCTTCTACCATTTCTTCCGTAAAATTTAGTGTTTCTAACGTTTTTTGTTAGTCGCTTAAGCACTTTTAGTGATTTTCAACATAACCTTTGTATGGGAGGTGGGCGTAGTTATTATCCGATTTCTTCCAATTTTGAACTGTATATGGAAATGCCTGAAGGAAACGACTCTATAGAGCAGTGGTTCCCAAACTTATTTTGTCTACCGCCCACTTTAAGAATAAATATTTTTTTAGCGCCCCCATTTTTTCACCTATTTAAAAACCACTATAACTTCAAATTAATTATTGTGACCAATATATGTATATTAACTTTCTTAACGACACTTTTACTATAACCAGCAACTTGAAACCTAAGCGCAGTAGGTAACATACAACGGCGCTTAGGTCTCAAGTTAACTCTTGCGGGCTCCACTTGCCAATAAGAATGATTATTGAAACACAACTTTATAGTATTAAAACAGAGAATATTTTATTAAAAATAAAACTAAAATAATCGATCCATATATAACAAGTAAGGAAGGGCTTAGTTCGGGTGTCACCGAACATTTTATACTCTCGCATGATAAAGTGATAATAATTTACATATTTTTTTATTTTGCTGTAAAATTAATTAGATTAGATCAATTTGTGTACTCTGAGTATTGAATTGTATTTTCATTTCCTAATGTATACTCGTATATTATACACAGAAGGCATCAGATGGAATTCAAAATAGCGTTATATTGGAAGAAGGCGTGGTTGATAACCGATTTCACCCTTATTTCGTACATGTCATCAGGGTGTTAAGAAAATATTGTGTACCGAACTTCATTGAAATCGGTTGAGTAGTTCCTGAGATATGGTTTTTGGTCCATAAGTGGGCGACGCCACGCCCATTTTCAATTTTGAAAAAAAGCCTGGGTGCAACTTCCTTCTGCCACTTCTTCCGTAAAATTTAGTGTTTCTGACGTTTTTTGTTAGTCGGTTAACGCACTTTTAGTGATTTTCAACATAACCTTTGTATGGGAGGTGGGCGTGGTTATTTTCCGATTTCTTCCATTCTTGAATTGTATATGGAAATGTCTGAAGGAAACGAATCTATAGAGTTTGGTTGACATAGCTATAGTAGTTTCCGAGATATGTACCAAAAACATAGTGGGGGGCGGGGCCACGCCCACTTTTCCAAAAAAAATTACGTCCAAATGTGCCCCTTCCTAGTGCGATCCTTTATGTCAAATTTCACTTTAATATCTTTATTTATGGCTTAGTTATGACACTTTATAAGTTTTCGGTTTCCGCCATTTTGTGGGCGTGGCAGTGGGCCGATTTTGCCCATCTTAGAACCTAACCTTCATATGAAGCCAAGAAATACATGTACCAAGTTTCATCATGATATCTCAATTTTTACTCAAGTTACAGCTTGCACGGACGGACGTACAGACAGACATCCGGATTTCAACTCTACTCGTCACTCTGATCACTTTGGTATATATAACCCTATATCTGACTCTTTTAGTTTTAGGACTTACAAACAGCCGTTATGTGAACAAAACTATAATACTCTCCTTAGCAACTTTGTTGCGAGAGTATAAAAACGATTAAAGCGCGATAAATCAAAAACTGAATAAGCCGGAAACATTAAATTTTACCACCGATGGTATGGGAGAACTTAATTGGAGCTGTTAGGAAAAGTGAACGATGGGCGTGGCACCGCCAACTTTTAGGTAAAATACCACTAGGGACGCGACCAACCGATTTCGACAAAATTTAATACGTGTCATTCTTCTTATATTCTTAAATTATATTGTGAAAATACGAAATCGGACGACAACCGCGCCTACTTCCCATATAGCAAAATTTTAAATTCCACTTAATTTATTCAGATTCATAAACACAAAGCAATTAATACATTCCACAATCCTTAGTATGAGTCACCTTTGTGAACCAAAATTGTTTAAATCCAATAAAAACTATTCAAGCCCCTAGGTACTGAATATTTAGACCCCAGTATAGCTACATTTGATGGAAAATGTCGGTCAATGTGTGATATATACATATAACTGAAATACTCTTTTAATGGTTTGTCTGTATGTCAAAAATGGGCTTAATCAGACCAATACTTCCCGTAGCCCCAATATACTTTTCAAACTTCGGGGTGACTTTGTACCGCATATATCGGGCGTTTTACTCATAACGGTGTATCTTTTTGCCATATGGCTGACTTTACTTTAAACTATGATTGGTTTTACACCTTAAAGTATTTCCTAGGCTTTGATTATTGCAAGTTACAAGAGTAACTAATTGAACTACATTCTTGTTTTAAACATCTTATAAATTTTTGTAGATGTAGAAAACACACTTTATTTTTGAACATTACCAGTGCTATGACGTGGTGTACAGTAATAAATTTGTATATGAAATCGTTCCATTAAGAATTTGAGTTGAATTGTACTTAAACCTGGTTCATTGTCGATAACTTTACTTTTTACATATAGGAATGATTGTAAAAGTTCTAAAATTTTTTCTTCTAAATTCGATTTGTCTTCAATATATTTTCTTGTTAGAAATTTGGAATAAGAATCAATGCACATATGAAATTTTAATTTCTGTACGAAAAAAATGTCGATGTGAAATTGTTCTCAATCCCTTTGTGGTGCGTCCTCAATTGGAATTTGGTTTGGTTTGGTTTCATAGTTATTTGTGTTGCATATGCTACAATTTTTCGCATATTGTTTAAATTGCGTTATTATTAAAGGCAAATTCAAAAATTGTCAGTCATTTAATTGAAATATATGTGGAGCAGATCAAATTTATTACTGGTAAGTTCTTAAAATTGAAGTACAGAGGAGCATAGAACTAACTTTTAAATTATTTCCAGACGTATTCAGTGAAGATGAAGATTTAGTAGAGGATATCATTGACGAGGTGTATGATGATTTGCTCATTACACTAAACTTTCGTTGAGGTGTAGAAAATATGGTTCCAAAGTCAATTCAGTGGATCGATGATATTTCAACCACAATGGATGACAATCGATTCCGTCAAATGCTGCTTGTACAACGAACTCAACTTACTCCCTTATTGACCTCCTATCAAGTGACGAAGTTTTTAAAAAATGTTGTAGCAAGCAATTCCCATTGATAGATTGGACTCTTCTGGAGAAAGTGCATCAATACGAAAAGTTGCGTCAACTTTTGGAATCGGTGACGGAGGAACGTTAACTAATATTATTCGCAGCTTATTCAAGGCATTTTTAAAATAACTCCATTTATACATATATACAAGTATATTGGCCAGGTAATACTGAGCGTTCTGTAATAGTACGAGAAACGTTTAACGAACTGCCATTTTGTGTGGGTTACGTGGATGGCACTGAAATAAAACTCGCCGAATCCTCAATAAAAAATCATGAAGCGTTCTTTTCCAGAAATCATATAGTACATATATGCAATTAAAGCTCAAATGGTTTGCGATTACAAGCTCAAAATTCGCGATGTTGTCAAATATCAGCCTAGATTCTTGTCAGGACAGGAATGCAATGCTGGAGACTCTGCTTACCCCCTCAATAACTTTATTATAACGCCTTACAAAAGCAATTCTCAACAATTTGAACCGCAATATATCGATTTTGCAGTCTAAAAGAGTTCAGGATTCGAACTCGAAATTAAAGTAGGCAAAAATACTGTTACGAATGGATACTAGTATGCTGTATTCTTCACAATATACTACTTGAAAGCAGTGAAAATCACAATTTCAACGAGAGTACACATGAAGGCATTTATGAAGAAGAAGTGGATAAAACGATCTCAAATAGCTTTGAATTAAAAAGGCAATCGTTATTTGATCTTATGTTTCCACATACTTATACAGTTTAATTAAATTAAAAATTCCAATTGAATCAAAAATTCATTTTTCACTTTCATATACATATAAAAAGTATATATCACTTCCAAATATCACAATTAGATACATTTTTACATTTTTAAAAATAATAAAACATAACAATAGCATATAGTACAATTATGATGAATATTATATTTATACAAGGTGAATTCCAAAGTAAACATGTCTTAAGAACAAATAATTTTTTCGGCAAAATCAGTTTGTTTTATTCAAAGTAGTCTCCTTCTGCTTCAATACAGCTTTTTGCACGGTGCAAAAGCGTGTCGAACGAGTGTTTTAGCTCGTTGCCCGGTATGGCTGCCAGTACGCCGGTGCAAGAATTTTGAATGGCCTTCTACGTCTGTATAACGCTTTCCTTTCATGGGCAAATGCATTTTTCCGAAAAGGAAGAAGTCGCACGGTGCTATATCAGGTGAATACGGGGTTTGATTAATGGTTAAATGTGATTTTTGGTCAAATAATCCGTCAATTCCATTTCCATGAATTTCAATGACGATTCAACACATGTTGATCGTCATTTATGTCCTCACGACCTCTTTGAAAACGTTGACACCTTTCGTGCACTCTGCTACGGGATAGGCAATCATCGCCATAAAATTGTTTCATCAATTGAAACGTTTCGGTAAAAGTTTTACCAATCTTAAAACAAAATTTAAGGTTGGCTCTTTGTTCGAAGCTCATTTTCGCACCGATAACACAAACATATTGACATTTAAAAGGCCATAACTTCACTTGAAATCAATGAAATTTCATGAAATTCTCATTGGATAATCGATAAAAATATCAGATTCTAATGCACCAGTCCTGTTTACTTTAGAACGCACATTATACTTTAGTTCAATCATTGCCAGTCTTTCTTTTTGCTCTAGCTCCAATTTTTTTATTTCTAACTCTTTAATTAACTTTTCTCTGTCCAATCCTAGCTTTAGCTGTTCCAAATTTAACTTTTCTTTTTCAATTTCAATTCGTTGCTCAAAAAACTGTTCTCCTTTCTTCTGTATATCTTTAAGTTCATTAAGAACATTCTTAATTAACACATCTTAATACAATTGGCTTCGGATTTACAGCCAAATAGAACCGAAAATCGTTCGTAATTTGGGCACATCTGTGAAAGTTTTTCTGAAAGAACGTGAAATTATTAAAACACCAGAAAGTTTAACTTAACATGAAAGCCGCAATTACCTTTTTATGTGTAAACTTCATCGCCAACGTCTATTCCAGCGCCTGTCGATTTGCGCCACTCCTCAGCTTCCAGTCCATGGTCGCATCAATATTGGTTCTTTCAATTAATTTTTGGTGACACATCTGGGCGTTTAGTTTCTATAAAAAAACGTATTAAAGTGTATTGTTAAATATTATTGTATAAAGAGCTACCTCAATTTCCACATTTTCTAGCAAATATTCTAAAAGCAAATGGTTTTCCTCCTCGCTCGAATTTTTTCGATGCTTTGCCCTCCTGCGAATTTTTTTTGGGGTCCCACTGAAAATAATTATTGGGTAAAATTTAGAATAGCATCCCCGGATTTCGGGGATAAAATGGGTATCAGTGGAAAGGTGACGTTCTCCAGATAACGAAAATATATATATATATATTTGCCGCTGACTTATAGTTTTAAAGATATTTGCATTTAAAGTTGAAAAATTGGCAACTTTTACATTGATAATATGTATATTGTGAGTAACTTTTTCACTTATATTATGCACTTTTCACGTACTAGCACTTCACCCTAACGTTTCTACATATTATTTTTTTTAATATTTGCCGCGCTTTCGCGACGCGCTTCAAAAAAAATAACCATGGCAACCCTTTTCTTATTGTGCAAATGCAGAGAATTGTAACTAAAATAAAATAATTAAAATAAAGCTTTATTTACAACAAATATTAAAAAAAATAATATGCAGAAACGTTAGAGTGAAGTGCTAGTACGTGAAAAGTGCAATTTTTCAACATTAAATGCAAATATCTTTAAAACTATAAGTCAGCGGCAACTATATATATATATATATATATATTTTCGTGATCTGGAGAACGTCACCTTTCCAGAGATACCCATTTTATTCCCGAAGTCCGGGGATGCTATTCTAAATCCCAGCATAATTATTTAATGATATAAAAAGCAAAGATTTGTTGAAGATATACTTACTTTTCAAAATTATTTGTAAATTCACGAAGCGAGTACTTATTTTTCCGTTAAAAATTTATAAGGCAAGGAACAACAAACAAACAGCTGTTGTGATACTGCCGAGTAACGAAAAAACTATCAAGCTTGCCAGATTGATAGTTCGTTACTCGGTAGAACAATAATCTGTTAATTTTACAAAAACCAAATGCATGTAAAAAACTGCCGAATAACGACTAAGGAATTAGTTAATGCTGGTCTGAATACCCCTATTGACTTTCCATGGAAATTTTTATATGAGCTTCTTTTGTACTACATATTTAAAATGAAATATATGGTCTTTTAATGTTTTCGAGTATAGTACTATAACATCGTCAATATAGACGTGATAAAACTTTCCGACACAGTCGTATAGAATATTGTTCATTGCTCTCTGAAATAAATTTGGAGCATTTATTGGCCCAAATGGTATTCTCAATTATTAATAATGGAAAATTATTAATGGAAAATCCAGACTAATAGTCTATTGTGGAGAAATTAAAGAGTATAACTGGTGGATGAGGATTTCGATACCTTATCGGTCTTCTTTTTTGATAACACTGTGGAACATTTTTGGGATTATTGTCTGGGGGGTGAGAAATTCCAAGTCAGGGTGATGATACTAGGTCAGAATAGTGAAACCCTCAAAGGGTTTGGCGTTCGTATGTGTCAGTTTTTTTTATGACCTTTTAATTTTTTTCCTTATCTTGATGCTTTTTCTCTTAGTTGTAACATTTTGGCAAAAACGTAGTTTAACATAACTCGCGAACCACTATTATCTATTTTTCCAATCCATTAGACGGTTGTAGCAGCTTTTACACACTATATTTGGTACCCAATTTTCGTTCACTATAACATAAGAAAAAATTTAAAAGGTCATAAAAAATGCTGTCACATACGAATGCCAAACCCTTTGAGGGTTTTACTATACTGACCTAGTACCATCACCCTGACTTGGAATTTCTCACCCCCCAGGTTAGCTGTTGTACTGTGAAATTTAAAAGGTCATAAAAAAAAACTGACACATACGAACGCCAAACTCTTTGAGGGTTTTACTATACTGACCTAGTACCATCACCCTGATTTGGAATTTCTCACCCCCCAGATTAGCTGTTGTACTGTGTAATTTTTTTTAAATCGATGACCATTCTTAGTTTCTGACTACCGTCCTGGTTTATTTCTTTTTTCGGAACAACCCAAACAAGAAATTATACGTGCCTTATATTCATGATTGACAAATTATTCGCGAATATTGAATATGGGTATTGTTTTTAGCCATGTAAGCTTTTTCTCTTCGGTTCTTATTTCCGTTTTGATATCTTTTCTGAATGGTAAATAAATTAATCATCCTTTCTAATCAGTGGGAAGTTAATATCTTAAATGTATTGTTTTTATAATTTCTGCAAATTCTTCGAAATTATTTTCATCAGTGATATCAAAAAAAAAAAATTGTTTGTAAAATATTAGACCTCCTTTTTTGGAGTGCATTTTTGTATTTTATTGCCGGTATTATATTCGGCTGGCGGCTTAGGATATTTTGTCCCAAGTAATTTAAATTTTGTATTTTTGCAAACTAAACGAGGTAGATATAGGGTTATATACTTATATATAGTAACGTATTCTGCCATACTCACACGGTTTACAAAATTTATGTACAGTATTTTGATCTTAATGCTCTAAGTGCTCTGAGTGCGGCTGTGGCAAAACTGCTTTGTTTGCAGTTTTGGTAGCAAAATTTGTTTACAGTATTTTGACCTTAATGCTCAAGTGCTCTGAGTGCGGCTATGGCAAAACTGCTTTGTTTGCAGTTTTGCTTTATATTTCAACAGAAAGAATTTATATTCATTCCTGCGGATGATAAAATGTAAATTTAGTCTTAAGTCACCATCTAACAACTAAAAACGCACTCAAATTTTAAACAATTCTTGAGTTTTTTTTTATATTTATGGCATAGGGCCATAATAACGTAAGTGGCGCAGTCGGTCGTGATAACTTTAATGTTATCAGAAACAAAAAAAAAACCACGCGATGGTTAGTATCGTTCTAAATTCTGATAGAATCTTCGACAATAGTGCGCTCACCGTATAACGCAAAGTCTATTACGGCATAGATAAAACCGGAATAAAAATCAGAAAGACGCTTTAGAATTCGGGAGAGGACGTAAATCCAAAAGGTTACCTCAATAAAACTGCGAAAGTGCTGCAGTGCAACCAAATTAAACCAACAATTTCAACAAAGTAAAACAAATTAAGAATAAAACAAATAAAATTAAGAAATCAACAATTAAGAATTTCAACCAAGTAAAAGAAATTAAAAAAAAACATATAACAACAAATAAAACAATATGTCAGACCCTGAAGCAGCACCGAAGGCTTTCTCAGGCAGCAACATGAGCCAGGTCGCATACCAGATTGCTAATGTTGAGAAGTTTGAAGGAGATCCAAACACGTTGTACGCCTTTATTAGCCGAATCGACTACATATTGTGTCTTTATGTTGCCGGAGACGCACGCCAACAGCAGATCCTGTTCGGACATATCGAGCGTGGTATCAGTGGAGTTGTTATGCGCTGCATTGGAGTTAATGACATGAGAACTTGGGCAGACCTCAGACGACAGCTAATACTCAACTACAAGCCCCAGACCCCAAACAACATCCTTATGGAGAAATTTCGCAGGACCCCATACAAAGGCAATGTACGAGCATTTTTGGAGGAAGCAGAGAACCGCAGGCAAATACTAACCAGTAAGCTTGAATTAGAACAAAACTACTCTTACAAGGAAAAGGCATTTATGAACAGCCTAATGATTCAAATACAAATTTTCAGAAACAAAACTCTTCTGATAAGCCGAAAAAATTTCAAAACCATAACACTAACCAGATCAACTGTAACACCCAAAAATATCCAACACCTTTCCAACCAATTTACCATTTACCAAACACACCGCGAACTAACCCAATCAACAATCGACAAGCTACAATTGACCAGAACCGTTTTGGACAACAGTTCCAATACCAAAATCAACATCCATCATGTTCAAATTCTGTTGTACCCAATCAACCTACTAAGCGAGTGAGACCATCCAATAGCGATCAGAGTAGAATGAGTATTTAAGGGTTAAAACATCAGGAGGAATCTGCTTATCAGCAACAAATATCACTTTCCTATCCGACTTATGACTATTCGAGTTATTTTCCAGAACACCATGACCAAACAGACAACAGCAACATCAACCAGAACTTACCACAATTCCAACAGACCGATACAAACGAGACAGATGAGCACACACAAGAACCAGATACCGAGCAAGCAGAAAATTTTTAAAGTGCCTTATTGACACCGGTTCCACGATCAACATAATATCCTAGAACATATTCAATCTACCAGCTCAGAATACAACATGTCTGATTCACACCAGCAACGGACCACTTATCTTAAATAAAGGCATAACCATACCATCAAAATTTTTGTTCCCAACCCCAGAGGAATTTTTACTGCACTCTTTTTCTGATGAATTATCATAAACAAGAGCTGACTCTTTGCAATAACAAATATCCATTGATAAACCACAGCACAATACCGGAACAAAACCACTTCCAACACACACCTGACAATACACTAAACCAGCAGGACAATAATACACCAACTCCAAATTTCTTAGGGCATGATGTACAATTCACAAAACCGAGCCCATTCAGACTGGAACATCTTATTTTCGAGGAAAGACAAAAACTGTGCTCTCTTTTGCAGAGTACCATCATATATAATTTCATGAAGGCGACAAGTTGACATTTACCAATCAAACCAAACATACTATCAATACCAAACACAATTTACCCATTTATTCTAAATCATACAGTTGTCCTCAAGCCTACGAGCAAGAGGTTGGGAGTCAGGTAAAGGACATGTTGAATCAGGGAATAATACGCACAAGTAACTCGCCCTATAGTAACCCCAACTATGTAGTTCCAAAGAAACAAGACGCATCAGGCAAACAAAGATATAGTATTGTAATAGACTACCAAAAATTAAATGAAATAACAGTTAATGACAGACATTCAATCTCAAACATGGACGAAATGTTGGGAATGTTGGGAAGATGCAATTATTTCACTTCTATTGATTTGGCCAACGGTTTCCACTAAATTCATATGGACCCGGAATCTATTTAAAAAACGGCCTTTTTCACTAAACACAGCTATTACGAGTATTTGCGTATGCCATTCGGGCTTAAAAATGCACCATCCACCTTTCAACGTTGCATGAATGACATTTTACGCCCACTTCTAAACAATCACTGTTTCGTATACCAAGACGTTTAACACTTAATAGTGTTTTCAGCATCCCTTGACGAACACTTGAGGTCAATCGAGTTGGTTTTTGAAAAACTAGCCGAAGCTAACTTGAAGCTACAACTCGACAAAGTGAGTTTTTAAAACAAGAAACAAAATTTTTGGGACACATTCTGACACCAGACGGCATAAAACCTAACCCCGAGAAAATTAAAGCCATACAAAAATACCCAATCCCAACTAAACCAAAGGAAATAAAAGCTTTCCTAGGACTTACAGGGTATTACCACAAATTCATTCCGAATTTTACAGACATAGCCAAACCCATGACTAGGTGTTTGAAAAAAGACACAAAGCTCGCATTTCCAACCCGGAATATGTCTCTGCATTTAAAAAATTAAAATGTCTAATTTCAGAGGATCCTATTCTTAAGGTACCCGATTTTTCGAAAAAATGCATTCTAACACAGACGCTAGTAATCTTGCTTTGGAAGCAATGCTCTCACAAGACGGACATCAAATCAGCTACATTAGTCGAACTCTTAACGAACACGAAATCATTTACAGCACAATTGAAAAGGAACTATTGGCAATTGTATGAGCCACAAAAACTTTTCGTCACTAACTACTGGGAAGGCACTTTGAAATATCTAGTGATCACCAGCCTCTAAACTGGATATACCGCATGAAAGAGCCAAATTCAAAGCTAACCCGATGGAGGGTCAAACTGTTCGAGTACGATTTTGACATCAAGTGCATAAAAGGAAAAGAAAACCATGTGGCGGACGCTTTGTCTCGAGTAAAATTGGAGGAGACATATTTTAGTGAACAGACCCAGCACAGTGCAGAAGAAGATAACGGTGACTTGATTTTTATAACAGAAAAACCAATTAACGTATTCAACAGACAAGTAATATTTTCTAAAGGCTCACCAAACATCAAAACTACAAAATATTAAAAAAAAAAAAACACATAGCTCAAATCTTTTATGACACTCTGACCACAGAAAAAGCTAAAGAGTATTTGATCAACTATTTTTGTGGAAAGAGCAGCGCGTTGTTCATTGAAAGCGACGCAGTTTTCGAAATCATTCAAACCGCACACAGGGAGATAACAAACAAGAATTATACAAAAATTCTTCGCAGCCTGATTTTGTTGAAAAACGTACATACCTACTTACGCAGAATTTAAGGAACTGGTCCTGACTACTCATGAAAAACTTTTACACCCCGGAATTCAGAAAACCACTAAACTTTTCGGTGAAACTTACTATTTCCCTAACAACCAATTACTTATCCAAAACATTATAAATGAATGCCACATTTGCAATTTGGCAAAGACAGAACACCGTAACACAAACATGCCAATGAAAACTACACCTAAACCAGAACATTGCCGCGATAAATTCATGATAGATATTTATTCATCAGAAGGCAAACACTATTTGACCTGCATGGACATTTATTCGAAGTTCACTACGTTGGAGCAGATAAGGACGAAGGGCTGGATGAAATGTAAAAATGCACTTATGCGCATATTTAACCAACTGGGCCAGCCTAGGCTATTGAAGGCAGACAGAGGCGGCGCATTCTGTAGCCTGGCACTTAAGCGATGGCTTGAGAGTGAGGAGGTTGATTTACAGCTCAACACAACAAAGACAGGGATAGCGGACATAGAAAGACTACATAAAACAATTAATGAAAAGATCCGCATAATTAATACATCTGACAATGGCGAAGCCAAGTTGAGCAAGATGGAAACAATTCTTTACAATCACAAAACCAAAAATGACACCACTGGACGAACCCCGACACACATTTTTCTTTATGCTGGACACCCAATACTTGACACTCAGGAAAACAAAGAAAATAAGATAAACAAAATTACCAATGACAGACAAGAATATGAAGTTGACACCAGATACAGAAAGGGCCCCCTACAGAAAGGCAAATTAGAAAATCCATGTAAACCAAATAAAATTGTAGAACAAACAGACGCTGGTCATTACAAGATCACTCACAGAAACAGAGTTACCCATTATTACAAAACACAATTTAAAAAACGTAAGAAAATTAATCAGATCCCAACTCCACAGGTACTTGGTGCACAGTAGCATTGCTGCTCACTTTGACTGGCACAGGCCACTCACAACAAATCCAAATAAATGACATTACCACCGGCTACGGATATCTCCTTTTTTCGGACAAACCAATCCAGATACCATCATCCTTTGAACACCATTGTTTAACCATCAACTTGACAAAAACAAACCAGGTGACAGATTACTTTGAAGTAAAGCTGCATGGCGGTTACCAGGCACCACAAATCAAATTTTTGTTCAATAAACTAAGAAGAGAGTTGAATGGGATGACCTTACACCACAAGAGCAGGGATAAACGTGGACTTTTTAACATTGTGGGCTCATCCTTGAGATATCTTTTTGGAACACTTGACGATAACGATCGCTCAGAGACACAAAAAAAATTAGAGGCAAGGACGCACGACTCGGTGAGGGTACATGAATTAAACGACGCCATACAACTAATAAACATTGGAATGCAAAACAAGGAAAACACTATAAACATTCAGAACCAAATTAACGCCCTTTTATACGAACTAATGCAATTTTTGAAATGGGAATGCAAGAATGTGTCCAAAAAAAATGGGAATGCAACTCTCTAGACTAGGACTATTTAACCCCAAATTATTGAATTACGACAAACTCGAAAACGTTGACAGCCAAAATATTTTAAGCATTAAAACATCCACTTGGATAAATTACAATGATAATCAATTATTAATTATATCGCACATACCTACTAACTATTTACTAACAAACACACTTAAAATAATCCCTACCCAGACCCCAACGGCTATCAGCTAGAATATACAGACACACAATCCTATTTTGAAAGGATGAATAAAGTCTATAATAATGAAAACAAAGAAATAAACAATGAATGCGTCACCAATATTATCAAACGTTAAAATCCAATTTGTAACTTCAAGCCAGTAAACACAAGAGATATTATAAAATACATAGAGCCTAATATAATCATTACTTGGAATTTGACCAAAACAAATCTTAAACAAAAATGTCAAAATTCAAACAATAATACAGATATAGAAGGAAACAAAATGATAAGGGTGACGCAGTGCAAAATAGATAACAAATTTGTAATTTTTTTTGTCACATGAAAATTTATATCAAAATTTTGAATATACTAGGGCCACCAAATAACAATATATCAATGGAAAAAAAATGTACACATCATGTTTTCGTGTGACATCAAAACATATATATTCGCAAAAAGTACAAAATTCAGCCACACTTACAGAATTATTTCCTAATATCTAATAGACACTTATATTTTCTTGAATATTTGGCTTCCGGTAGGTCCTTTTTAAGTCTCCAACAATAGTCTGCTAGCATTCCTGGACTCCATTTAACTTGATAACGCTTCTCCATTAAGGAAATGTCTTGATGGAACCTCTCATCTTGTTCGTCACTCACAGCACCCAAATTTACCGGAAAGAAATCCAGATTAGAGTCCAGCATATGTATTTTCAAGGACATATTACACCCCAAATTTGATGTTATTCTCGAGAATCAACTCCTTATTTCTTTTTAGAGAAATGTAAAGCAAATTGTGGTCTCATTTGATTTGACTGAAGTTATTGCGCTTTAGAAAAATCATTAGGCGTTAATGTAAAAAAAGTAAAAAAAAGGATTTGTTGTAAAAGATAATTTAAACCAGTTATGAATGTTCTAAGTGCGATTTCTCAATTCTTTATATGTAATCGTTTTGTTATTTCGGAATTTGTTCCGTGCGTCAATATACATAGCTTCATTAATTAACAATGTCAAATTTTTATTTATTGTAATAATATGTATATTAAGGATTGCTATCTTTGTCTGAATATGCTCATTTCTTGGTCAATTACGTGTATTAGTTTTCTAGTCACATACACATAATCTAATCTAGAAAATATGGCCTCTAAATTTAAAAGAGTGCCATGATATGGCAAAACGTCGTTAGCGTTGTCAACAATCTTGTTTCTTTTTTTTTCTTCTTCTTAATTGGCGTAGACACCGCGGTTATAGCCGAGTCAAAAACAACGCGCCATTCGGAGATTCCAAGCGAAGCCAGGTCCTTTTCCATCTTCCATCTGGTCTCTCCAACGGAAGGGATGTATTCCACTTCCTCTGCTTCGGTCGGCGCGTGCTGCGTCGAATACTTTCAGAGCTGGAGTGTGTTTGTTTCTTTTCGGATGACATGACCTAGCCAGCGTAGCCGCTGTCTTTTAATTCGCTAAACTACACATGTCAATGTCGCTGTATATCTCATACAGCTCATCGTAACATCGAATGCGATATTCACCGTGGCTACCGTAAATCTTCCGCAGAAGATTTTATAATTTCTAAATTTTCATTGCATATAATCGAGTTGTTAATTGTCTGTGTTTCGTATTCTGTCACTTGCGCAGCAGTTAAGTTTTTTATTTGATTATTTAGCTGAGCTATTTCAGCTATTAAGTTTGTCGTTTGAGTTGCTATAAATCGAGCTATGTCTTCAACAGTAAACTTGCTATGGAAATGTCCCCCATTACTATTCTCTGAATCCGCCACTGATATAGGTTTATATATATATAAATGATCAGCATGACGAGAAAAGTTGAAATTTGGGTGAGTGTCCGTCCGTTGGTGCAAACTGTAACTTGAGTAAAAATTGAGATATCTTGAAGAAACTTGGTATATAGGTTCCATAGTAGAAAATAGATTACGAGTTCGTAGATGGACGTAATCGGACCACTCCCAGGTCTATAAATCGCTATTACCCGACAAGATTTAAAGTGTCATAACTAAGCACTAAATTAAGATATAAAACTGTAATTTGGCACATAGGATCGCAGTAGCAAGAGACACCTACCTATCTCCTAAACCACTAAGGCTACAATAATTAAATTTGCTAAGTTCCAATATTATAAGAACTTCTACCAACAGTGTGAAAATGGATAAAATCGGAAGATAACCCTTCTCCCTCCCCATATAACAGTACTGTTCAAAACTATTAAACGCGCAATTAGTGAAAAACTAATTACGCCCGTGTTATTAAATTTTATCTCCCAGATGGTATAAGAGGGCTTTTTGAGAACCGGTGCGAAAATTTGACGATGGACGTGGTTCCGCTCACTTTGTCGTGAAATTCCATGTCTAGGGACTTGACTGATCACTTTCGACTAAATTTGGTAAGTAGCATTCTCATCACATTGCTATATCATACTGTGAAAATGGTCGTAATCGAAAACTCCATTTGATTCTTTCACATTCCAGTACAAAAATCAAGATGTAATTAATATAACGAAATAAAATTTTGCAATAACAATTCCCTTAACGTATACCTCCTTTTGTCCAAAATTTGTAAAAATCTAAACAAAACTTATCATTGCCCTAGGTAAGGGATATGTAAATCCCAGTATCTATAGTTGACTTTTGACCAAAAATATCATTCAATGTGTGAGATATACAATTGAAATTCAGACAGAATTCTTTCCTGACAATAGTAATACTGTGTATCAAATATGGCATTAATCTAGTCAAATCTTCTCTTATCCCCCATATATCTAATATTAAGATTTTCAAACTTCCGGATGACCTCAACAATCGGCCAATATGTGAGTTATCTCAATAAAAATGAGTGTGTGTTTTACTCATAACAGTATATCATTGTGCTTAAAATAGATGCAATGGGAGAAAACTTGGCTTAGCCCCCATTCAACCTTTACTAAGAATTTCGAACATCCGGCTGACTTTACTCAATATGATTGGTGACTGTATGTGAGGTACCTTAATTAAACCCAAGGAACATTATTTAGTATGTGGCATGAAAATCGGGTCGCTACTATCCCAACTCTAACATAACAATTTTTATGTTTTTGGTTTTTCTAACAAATCTTACGACGAATATGTCGGTCATTGTGTAACTTACTATATATAAAAACAAATATGCTTAGATTTCGATCCTGTGGTTCACGCTATACATTGTAAGGTATTTCCCTGCCTTTAATTCCTGCAAGTTGCAAGATTATAAAATGTTCCATTGCACTCTAACTTAGCCATTTCTCGTTTTTTTTTTTTTAATATACCCTGTTCAGGGTATAGAACAGGGTATATTAAGTTTGCCGCGAAGTTTGTAACACCCAGAAGGGAGCACCGGAGACACTATAAAGTATATAATGTATATAACTGATCAGTTTGTTGAGCTGAGTGGACTTAGCCATGTCCGTCTGTCTGTCTGTCCGTCTGTATATATACGAACTAGTCCCTCAGTTTTTAAGATATCGTTTTGAAATTCTTAAAACGTAATTTTCTCTTCAAGAAGCTGCTGATTTGTCGGAACTGCCCATATCGGACAACTATAACATATAGCTGCCATAGTTCTTGTATGGAAAACTTTCCCATTTGACAATGTATCTTCACAAAAGTTGGCAAATGTTATTTTCCAAGATAATAATGTAATATACGAAGAAATTGTTGAGATCGGTTAACTATAGCATATAGCTGTTATACAAACTGAACGGATCGGTTGGAAAGCTTTCGCATTTGACAAGATATATTCACGAAATTTGGGATAGATTATTTTCTGAGGCAACAATGTAATCTCCGATGATGTTGTTCAGATCGGCTTACTATAGCATACAGCTGTGACACAAACCGAACGATCGGAATGAAGGGCTTGTATGGAAAACTTTCGCATTTGACGTGGTAGCTTCACGAAACTTGACATGGATGACTGCTTAAGGTAATAATATAATCTCCGAAAAATTGTTCAGATCGGATTACTATAGCTTCCATACAAACTGAACACATAGTTACTGAAAGAAATGCACTTGTGAAGGGTATATTAGCTTCGGTGCAGCCAAAGTTAACGTTTTTTCTTGCTATTTATATCTAATAATTTACCTTGTTTATTGTTTTTTTAAATATGGATACTTGTGAGTGTCATGATTATTATTTTTACAATACTCACTTAATAATAATGTAGAAACCTTCCATTGACTCAGATGGTAACGGAAAGTTTGAAAAAATGAGATCCGCCGTAAGGTGTCGTGCTCTCGAATCGCACAGCTGGCGATCTTTAAATTATATATATATTGTTTATTTTGTACATAACTTGCACCTTAACCGTTAACTTGCACATCTTTTGTAATGAGATAGTAGGCTTTTCTCATTTTTCTTCCTGGGTTCAATATTTCGTTCCCAGCAAATGAGTAAACTTTCTATCATTTTCTGTGTTTTCGATTGTTTTTAAATGTACATCGACAAGTTCCGATTAATCAAACTATTGCAAATTAAGAGACGACACACTAAATATTAAACCACCTTTTCTTTCTACCGATATTTTTGTGAGTAGGTACCTTTGACGAGGTAGATTACTGGGCTATTTTTAATGATCATTGGAATTTTTGAGTTAGGAGTATTTACCAGGCAAGCTTGAATATCAATATTTGCTTTTAACTATTTTGAAGAATCTAGACGCTTGAAAAATAGTTAAAATATGAATATATGTACTATACAATAATAGAAATTCGTAGTTCGTAGCATTCCAATATCGTTATAATTATAGAGAGGGATGTTATTTGTTTGAGTATATGGCTGTTGAAATTGTTATAGGTTTTCCGAGATTACTTTTTAGTTTAGTTGAAATAAATTCCGCATTTTTAAAATCAATCAGTATGTACTAAAACTGTATCGTGCTTATTTATATGTATATATATATTCTGATTCTTCTTTGAGGCAGTTATGCGAAAATTTCTATCCTTAGCTACTTGCACACCCTGCATTTCCTTCAAGCCACTCAAATATTTTGAACCACTTCCCACGAAACTCTCTCTTCATCAATACAAAATATTGTGAAGTTGTCAAAAACTATTTTAGTTGGTGGCATTACCTCATATGCAGATGTTGCTACAGAGTATAATAGTTTTGTTCACTTAACCTAAAAGTAATCCAGATTGATGTAGCGTTATATATACATATGTATGTATATAACTGTTCTGAATGACGAGACGAGTTGAAACCCGGGTGACTGTCTGTTCATCCACCCTTCCGTGCAAGCTCTAACAAGAGTAAAAATTGAGATATCGTGATGAAACTTGATATGGGTGTTTCTTAGCAAAAAAAATTACGAGCTCGAGTAGCAAGCGGCACCTATAATAAGTTTAATTTACATACATATCTCCTAAACCACTAAAGCTACAATAATAAAATCTGTTTAGCGCAAATATTATAAAAACTCCTACTGACGGTGTGAAAATAGATGAAATCATATGATAACCCCACTCACTCTCCATGTAAACGTACTGTTTAAAACTACTAAAAGCGAAATAAATCAATAACTAAATAAGCCAGAAACGTTAAATTAAACCTGTGAGAGCGTATGAGAGAGCTTTATGGCAGCCGGTGTGAAAATTGGACGATGAAAGTGGCACCGCCCACTTTTTGGTGAAATCACATATTTCTGGAACCGACCGATCAATTTCGCCTAAATTTAGTACGTAGCATTCTTTCTCATCAAATCGAAATACAACCACGTCTACTTCCAAAAAATTTCAATTTAAAGTTCCATTTGATTCTTTCACTTTCCAGTACACAAATCAAGAATTAATTAATAAAACAGGATCAAATATTGCGCTAATAATTCCTTTAAAGTATATTATCTTATGAAAAAATAATTGCCCAAACCCAACCAATGTATTCAAGCCTCAGAATATGTGAACTCCAGTATCTATAATTGAGTTTTATCCGAAAATATTGGTCAATGTGTGAGATATGCAATTGAAATTCAAAGGGAATCCTCTGTGCCCCTATATACTTAATAGAAAGATTTTCAAACATCCGGCCTTATTCCATATGATTGGTGATTGTATGTAAGGTACCTTAATTAAATCCAGAAAACATTTTTTAGTATGTGGCAAAATAATAGTTAATTGATAAAATCGGGTCGATACTACCCCATACTAGGTATAATTATTTTCGCGTTTCTAACAAATCTTAGGCCAAATATTTCGGACAGTGTATGAGTTATATAGAGTATATGGTTGATGTTACGTTGTTTAAGAGGAGAAATCTTTTCCTGACATTGTAGAAAGAGTTGACAAACTTGTACACGGCCATCTCTTTTTACTTGAACGTTTTAAATAAAATGTTGTTCAGATCGGAACATTGGTCCTTTCAGTGAAATTTTAAACTTCCCAAAAGCTTTTTTTGTGAGGAATCTAAAAAAATATTTATGCGTTAAGCAATAAAACTACCATATACGTTTGTAGAAGTATGGATCCGCAAGCTAAAGGTTTTCAAAAATATATTATTTAGAGGTTTATCACCTTAAATCAATACCAATTAATAGGTATTTGATTTTTGATAGATTTTGTTACAGAGAATTGTGACATAGAAGAAAAATCTCCAATACTAGGTTAGATTTTCACATTTACTGCATACTTTGACTTGGAACGATTATCTGAAATTCCTGATGTGTGAAAAAACTACTAAGCTGCAACCGTTTTGCAGCGTTCTCGGTGATGAAATTTAGTACGGAACATCAATCCATGAAGCGAAATAAAGTTATACGGCAACGATATTTTGATAGGCATTTGGGTACTGCGTGTCCTTTGCTTAAGCAATTGATGCTAGCACTTGCTTGTTTCACCCAATCAAAACGAATTCTAGTTGACAGCTGTAGAAATAAAGGAAATTTTTTAGGCTATGTTTTGGATGAATATGCATTTTTCTTACCGAGCAGTTTACAATCTTGCTGTGTTGCTTTTGAGTTTTTCCCATTTTAACCAATTTCTAAATAATGACGGTGCCGATTCGACAACTTGTAGCAATCGTCGCTCGTTAGCAAGCAGGGAAATGGTACAACAGTGTCGATAATATTACGTAGACATGCCGTGTAAGACCTGTTCATAAACGAAGTGAAAACATAAAAAGCAATATACTATTTTTTTATTACAAAAAAGATAACAATGCTTGATAGCACTACAACTTTTTTTAAAAACTATAGAGCAGTTTTGATTAATTAAAAAGTTAAAAATAAATTTATAATTCCTTAAATTTTCTAGTTTCTATCCACCAATAAATTATATGTTTTTTCGACATAAGCGACCGTAGAGACATATGTATGTATGTCTTAAAAGAGATTTCTCGCTTACTCACTTACATTTTCATTAAGTCTTTTGTAGTGAGCCTCGAAACCTTATTTCTTCGGCGGCTGTATTTACATTTAGATCGCGATGAACATCAGCATTTCTGATGTACCTTAACAATGTTCTTTATCACCTTGAGCAATACTTAAGCATATATCATTGGCTCGATTCCATACTTACACACCATATGACCATATCGTCCTGCTAATTTCTTTGTATATAAATAATTTGTTATGTGTGTACAGTTTAATTAGCTATTTTTTGACTACGGAGTGGTTGCATGTTGAAGGTTTCCTAATGTTGGTTTTCCTAATGTGTTTTATATTACATCCATATTATCAGCAAAAGTGGATGTCATGCTGTTTGGTGTTAAGAGTAAATCTCTATTCCTAGTTCTAGTTCGCTGCGGTACACCTGCTTTAATTCCTTTTTGTTTGGAGAATTCATTTTCTTGCTTTACACGAAGGATGGAGTCATGTGTAGAAGTTCACGCAAGTGAGGAAAGTTCTCTTATCGCCATTCACTTGGGAGTGCCAGAAACGATTATTTTACATATGGCTCAAGCAGCTCCCGACTTCCGGCCTTTCACCATGTATTTTCTGGGTAGCCTAAGAACATCCGTTTGAAGGCGAGCTAAAGTGAGAAGGCGAAATATCTAAAGGGTTGTGCGCTGGGTTTGGGACTTGCCACGTAAAAAACCACCACAATGAAAAATAACAACCAGCCTCGGAGGAGAGAACCCCCTTTTGATGACGACCATGGCAAACCAAATAAGGACTACTATTTGAGGTGATGCACCTGGACTACTGTTTGAGGTGATGCACCTGGAATGTCCGTTCCTTTAATTGCGAAGGTGCCGCTGCCCAATTAGTTGATGTACTCGATAGAGGCTGACATGACCGCCGTCCAAGAAATACGGTGGACGGGAAAAGGAGACGAGTAGGTCCTTGTAGCATTTACTGCAGTGGCCATATAAAGGAGCGCAAATTTGGTGAGGGATTCGTGGTGAGAGAGAGACTCCGTTGCAGAGTACTGTCATTCACCCCGGTGGATGAATGTCTCGCAACAATCCGCATCAAAGCGAAGTTCTTCAACATATCGCTGATTTGCGCCCACGCCCCGACAGAAGAGAAGGACGATGTGACCAAAGATGCCTTCTATGAGCGCTTGGAGGGAAAAGCAGGTATCTTTGGCACTACGGTCGTTAAATTCAGCCTCCACGATGAAACATCCCCAAATAGATTGAGGCTGATCGACTTCGCCGGGCTCGAAATATGGTTATCTTTAGTACTAGATTCCAGCATAAGAAAATTCACCAAGCCATCTGGCTGTCTCCGCATCGAAGAACTAGAAACCGGATCGATCATGTTGTGACAGATGGAAGACACGTCTCCAGTGTTTAGATGTGCGTGCGCCCCGCGGTTCTAATATCGATGCACGTCAACAAACACAAGGAAGGTTCGACATCGAGAAGCTGCAATCAGAATAGACAGCAGAACGATTTTCTACTCGACTTGCACTCCTGCTCTCCCAGAGCACCGTCAACAAGTCGGTATAAGGAAACCGCGGGACGGCATTTCAAACTCCTCACGTACAGCTGCAACCGAAATCATTGGTCTTCAGAAAATGCAAAAGAACAGTTGGTACGTCGAGGAGTGCCGTCTCGCAACGGAGTGAAAACAGACTCGCAACGTTACGATCGATCAAAACACGTGCGGGATGGGATAGATACCGAGAGGTGAAGAGGGAAGCGAGACGCATTTGCAGACAGAAAAAGAAGAAGCTGAAATGCGTGAGTATGACGAGATTGACAAGTTGGCCGACAGGGGTAATGTTCGAAAATTCTAGGAAAAGATGCGGCGGCTTACAGAAAGTTTCAAGACCAGAGCATACTCTTGTAGAACCCCAAAAAGTGATCTAGTGGTCGATGCTCAAAACATACTAAAATTATGGAGGGAACACATCTCCAGCCTGCTGAAGGGCAGTGAAGTACAACGTCAGGAGCAAGCAAACCGATTCCCCAATGATGATGGAGCAGACGTTCCATTGCCAGAACATGAAGAAGTTCGAATAGCAATTACCCGTCTGAAGAACAACAAAGCAGCAGGGGCCTAGCGGAGCATGCATAAACTTCTTTGTAAAATATGGACGAAAGGGTGTCCAACGATTGGAATTTAAGTGTGCTCTTCCCAATCCACAAACAAGAAGACCCCACAATCTGCGCCAACTGCCGTGGGATAAGCCTGCTCACAATCGCGTATAATGTTCTATCGAACGTATTGTGTGAAAGATTAAAGCCTACCGTCAACAAACTGATTGGACTTTATGAGTGTGACTTTAGACCTGGCAAATCAACAACTGACCAGATGTTCACCATGCGCACAAATCTTGGAAAAGACCCATGAACGGAGAATCGACACACACCCCCGCAAAACGAATACGGCTGTGTAAACTGACGTTGAGCAACACCAAAAGTTTCGTCGGGATCGGGAAGACCTCCCCGAGGCGTTCGATAACAAACGAGGTTTCAGACAAGACGACTCCCTATCGTGCGACTTCTTTAATCTGCTGTTGGAGAAAATAATTCGAGCTGCACAACTTAATCGAGCAGGTACAATCTTTTATAAGAGTGTACAGCTGCTGATATTGATATCATCGGCCTCAAACTCGAGATAAGATATGGTTCTAGAAGGCCACGACATTGAACTGCATTTTTTTATCTTTGTATTAATTTTTCAGTATGATATTTGGGGAATTATTGAAATTGGTCTATATGACAAGACTATGTGAGAGTCCTTTCCAGATTTAGGAACTATAATAGCTTCTGAAACCAGAGACTACGAAAATTGATTTTTGTTTGAGCTGGTTGAACAATACTGAGGAGCATTTTCACTACCCTTATTTGGACAAAAGTTTGAGATATTTGGTACATTCATAGATAATTTTTTTGTCAGTTCATGTGAGGATTTGTGATAATGTATATGATAAGTGATATATGAGTGATTTCTCGTTTTAATCTAGCTATTGAATTCTTAGTTGACTTTGTCAACTCTTGAGCATGTTTGTTGCCATTTCTATTGTTCTATGGTTTCAAATTTAGTTCTTTTTAATAACTGTATTATTTAGTGCTTAATATATTGGGGAGTAGGGTGGGTCGATTCCGGACTTTTTTCGATTCGGGAATTCTAATAGTGCGGAAAAGTTGCCTTAGTACTTCCTGATTCCAATGCAACTTTTTGTTTTGGGATCGGATTGCATCTTCAACCCCAACTCCAGCCTTGAAATTTCGGAAATTCGCCTAAAATCGTGAAATTGTTTACCTAGCGCCTGAAATACGCATCTCATGGCAAAATGTATAAAACCAAATAACTTTTGTTCACGTCATTTGCTACCGAAATGTTATATGTGGTCATGGCCGTAGGACGAACCGTTCCCGAGATACGAGCGAAAATGCGGCGCGCCACAGCGCAAGGTGAAAGTCGGCTTGCGGCTACACTTCTTGACGTTGATTTCGCCGAGTGCTATCACTCACATTCATTCACCTACGCCAAAGGACACGTTCGGATAGGTCTCCACACAAATATTTTTTCATCGAGTTCCTTCACTCTTGTCGGTGATTTCGCCGAGTTCTATCACTTACATTCATTTCCCTGCGCCATTCGACACGTTCGGACTGGTCTCCACATAAATATTTTTTCATCAAATTCCTTCACCCTTGTCGTTGATTTCCGAAATTTCAAGGCTGGAGTTGGGGTTGAAGATGCAATCCGATCCCAAAACAAAAAGTTGCATTGGAATCAGGAAGTACTAAGGCAACTTTTCCGCACTATTAGAATTCCCGAATCGAAAAAAGTCCGGAATCGACCCACTCTATTGGGGAGTAATCAGTGCTAAGATCTATCCCCTTTTCTGTTTCGATGAAATTTCATGGTACTTCCCTAGTAATAAGGAAATCTATTATTTTGTTGGTAACAGTGGGCCAGTAAGTTGGTGTCCCCTAGATACAAATTCTCATCTTGTCTGCTGAGCCGCTGGGAATAAATATTTTCCCTTTGATGTCGTTAAGTCGCCACCCATAAAAAATGAGTGGGTATGAAGAGTTTTTGAATTCGTCAACGAAAATTTTGCATCCCGGCGTGCTGCACATTGAAGTAATTGATAGGGGTTTGTTCATTATTTTTTATACTCTTGCGAAGAGTTACTACCGAGTATTATAGTTTGTTCACCTATCGGTTGTACGTATCACGTAAACCTAATCGAGAAAGATATAGGGTTACTTATATATAAATGATCAGGATGACGAGAAAAGCTTAAATCTGTCGAATATTATAAATCTTCCTCTTCTTAATTGGCGTAGACACCGCTTACGCGATTATAGCCGAGTTAACAACAGCGCGCCAGTCGTTTCTTCTTTTCGCTACGTGGCGCCAATTGGATATTCCAAGCGAAGTCAGGTCCTTCTCCACTTGGTCCTTCCAACGGAGTGGAGGTCTTCTTCTTCCTCTGCTTCCCCCGGCGGGTACTGCATCGAATACTTTCAGAGCTGGAGTGTTTTCATCCATACGGACAACATGACCTAGCCAGCGGAGCCGCTGTCTTTGAATTCGCTGAACTATGTTAAAGTCGTCGTATATCTCGTACAGCTCATCGTTCCATCGAATGCGGTATTCGCCGTGGCCAATGCGCAAAGGACCATAAATATTTCGCAGAATTTTTCTCTCGAAAACTCGTAACGTCGACTCATCGGTTGTTGTCATCGCCCAAGCCTCTGCACCATATAGCAGGACGGGAATTATGAGCGACTTATAGAGTTTAGTTTTTGTTCGTCGAGAGAGGACTTCACTTTTCAATTGCCTACTCAGTCCGAAGTAGCACCTGTTAGCAAGAGCAATCCTGCGTTGGATTTCCAGGCTGACATTGTTGGTGGTGTTTACGCTGGTTTCAAGATAGACGAAATTATCTACGACTTCAAAGTTATGACTGTCAACAGTGACGTGAGTGCCAAGTCGCGAGTGCGACGACTGTTTGTTTGATGAGAGGAGATATTTCGTTTTGCCCTCGTTCACTGCCAGACCTATTTTCTGTGCTTCCTTGTCCAGTCTGGAGAAAGCAGAACTAACGGCGCGGGTGTTGAGGCCAATCATGTCAATATCATCGGCATACGCCAGCAGCTGTACACTCTTATAGAAGATGGTACCTTCTCTATTTAGTTCTGCAGCTCGAACTATTCTCTGCAGAAGCAGGTTGAAGAAGTCGCACGATAGGGAGTCGCCTTGTCTGAAACCTCGTTTGGTATCGAACGGCTCGGAGAGGTCCTTCCCGATCCTGACGGAGCTTTTGGTGTTGCTCAACATCAGCTTACACAGCCGTATTAGTTTTGCGGGGATACCAAATTCAGACATCGCGGCATAAAGGCAGCTCCTTTTTGTGCTGTCGAAAGCAGCTTTGAAATCGACGAAGAGGTGGTGTGTGTCGATTCTCCTTTCACGGGTCTTTTCCAAGATTTGGCGCATGGTGAATATCTGGTCGGTTGTTGATTTTCCAGGTCTAAAGCCACACTGATAAGGTCTAATAAGTTTGTTGACGGTGGGCTTTAATCTTTCACACAATACGCTCGATAGAACCTTATATGCGATGTTGAGGAGGCTAATCCCACGGTATTTGGCGCAGATTGTGGGGTCTCCTTTTTTATGGATTGGGCATAGCACACTTAAATTCCAATCGTTGGGCATGCTTTCGTCCGACCATATTTTACAAAGAAGCTGATGCATGCCCCTTATCAGTTCTTCGCCGCCGTGTTTGAATAGCTCGGCCGGCAATCCGTCGGCCCCTGCCGCTTTGTTGTTCTTCAGGCGGGCGATTGCTATTCGAACTTCTTCACAGTCGGGCAATGGAACGTCTGCTCCATCGTCATCGATTGGGGAATCGGGTTCGCCTTCTCCTGGCGTTGTGCGTTCACTGCCATTCAGCAGGCTGGAGAAGTGTTCCTTCCATAATTTAAGTATGTTCTGGGCATCGGTCACTAAATTACCTTTGGGGGTTCTACAAGAGTATGCTCCGGTCTTGAAACCTTCTGTAAGCCGCCGCATTTTTTCGTAGAATTTTCGAGCATTACCCCTGTCGGCCAGCTTATCAAGCTCTTCATACTCACGCATTTCGGCCTCTTTCTTTTTCTGTCTGCAGATGCGTCTCGCTTCCCTCTTCAATTCTCGGTATCTATCCCATCCTGCACGTGTAGTGGTCGATCGTAACGTTGCGAGGTAGGCAGCCTGTTTCGCTGCAACACGGCACTCCTCGTCGTACCAGCAGTTCTTTTGCACTTTCCGAAAACCAATGGCTTCGGTTGCAGCTGTACGTAAGGAATTTGAAATGTGAATATTATAAATACTCCTATCAATATTGTGGAAATGGACAAAATCGGATGAAAACCCCGTTCACTCCGCTTATAACGGTACTGTTCAAAAGTACTAAAAGCGTGATAAATCAATAACTAAATGCGCCAGAGACACAAAAATCTGCCGCCGGGATGGTACGACAAGGCTCTATAGGGACTGGGGTAAAAATTAGACGACGGGCGTGGCATCGCCTACTTTTTGGTGAAATCTCATATCCCGGGACCCGACTGACCGATTCCAACAAAATTTGCTGTGTCGTACTTAGATTTATAAGAAATGGGATAATAACCCCGCCTACTTCCCATATAGCACAATTTTGAATTCCACTTGATTCTTTTACTTTACAGTACACAAACCAATTAATATAACTTTACACGAACAGTCTGTTTAGTGTACGCCCCCTTATGATCAAGCCCTTAGGTACCGAATAGATATACCCCAGTAGCCATATTTGACTTTCGATCGAAAATATCGGTCAATGTGTCAGATATATAATTGAAATTCAGGGATAGTGCTTTTCTGACAATGGTATGTCTTTATGTTAAAACTCCATTGAATCAGATCAATACTTCCCTGAGGTCCCTATATTCTTAATGTAATAAGTTTCGAACTTCCAGGCGACTTCATGATCGCATATGAGATATATATAGTATATGCATATAATTACTTGGATTTCGACTGGTTGCACCCGAACTTAGCTCTTCCTTACTTGTTTTCACTTCATATTATTCTCAGCGAATTGGTGATCCCGTGAATATTAGAGTTTCTATCTTTGTGTGAAAAATCATCATACAATCAGTGGGCCGATCTACACCTCAAGCACCTCTGAATCAGCTGAGCAATGAACATTATGGCTGGGAAATCTCAGAGTATATGTCGCTGAGACTCGTTCGTCTGAATCATCTGAACAACTTGAAGTGCGGTTAGAAAATTATCGAATCAAGTACCGCTCGATCAAGACGAACTCTGCACGTTGATTTATGTAGATTGTGATGCATTGCATTATCGCAGTAGTAATGATCACGAACCAGTATCAACGTTGCTATCAGGTCTTACACGTGAGTCGAAGCATTTCTTCGAAAACATTCGCAAATACAACTCATGTTTGCCCGATCGCTTCTACCATTGTTTGACGCAGATAACAAGTTTCTTTATATTTATTTCATGACAAACAGAATTGTAATGACATCTATCGCTTCTACCATTGTTGGACGCAGATAACAAGTTTCTTTATACTTATTTCATGACAAACAGCGAGGGAAAACATAGATGTCATTACAATGCTGGCACTGGACAAGATCGAGGTTGCGTTAAAAACCCTTTTAGATTAACACAACGAACCGATTCAGAAACAATGACACAGCCAATGACACAGTTGTAATTAGAGCAGTCAAAAGATGCATTGGCCAACACGAAAGTCGGAAAGTTCAATGCTTAACATTCCTTGAAGTGGAAATTGTGATAGTTGATTAAGATTTCAAATCCCATGATATAATTCTTCATGCTAAAAGTGGGGGCGTTCACCACTCCGTGTCTCCGAAACACAAGCCCATACGACGTATTGCAGTAACCGATTCTGCTTCTGGGAAATCTACAAACAGACCAGGGAAAGAATTAGAAGATTAGTTCCATGAATTTGTATCGATTAATGATTCATCAAGAAGCTGAGAACCAAATTCTAAAATTTCGAAAATTGTTCCATCAAAACCAAATCAACATTAAAACCGAACGGGTCCTAAATACATAATATATTTGATTGAATGAACACGAGTTACGTTCTGAAGAATACATCCATTTACGACACTTTATTGTTAATGAAGAAACAAAACGAACTGGAAAGAGTGGTTTTATTATCATCACGACCACCAAGAGAAATACTAAATAAGGAAATTAATCCTGACCTCATGGTTCATGAGACGCATTCGACAACAATTCATTACTTATATCTGATGGGAAATGTACGGAACGATACTCAAAGAAATTGGTTTCTGCTACCATTACGAGCTATGATGATTACCCACTATATGGTCGACGTTCTGTTGCGGATGTCGGCAAAGTCATCGTTCTCAAAGTATGAAACGTTGATTATTGGGTTGTACAATATTTTGCAATTCAGTGAAGTCAATCAAATACTTATGCAAATATATTAACAAAGGATACGACATGCAGTCTTCGGAGTAGCGAATGTACACCACTCGACTCAACCATTACCAATTTGGACGTTACATTGGCAGTGATGAAGCATTTGGCACATCTTATAATTTCCAATTCTTGAATGGCATCCAAGTGTAGTACACTTGGCGGTGAATGTTGAGAATGGAGAGTGTGCCTACTTCACATCAGGAAATGTTTATACAAGACCATTACTTCCACCGGCAAAAACGTTTTTTGCATTATGCCAAGATGATCTTTATTCTGACTAGAGCTGCAAAACAATCGACAATCGAGGGGACTATCAATAATACCGAAAGTTTTATTTTCCACTCTATATCGGTAGGTAATTTTGCTTATCGATGGCTTACGCCTTAACTGGACTTATCATATATTTTCATAAAATTGCACAATTTCACTTAAAAAATATATAGTTTGATAGTCTGGCAAGTAGCAACTACGAAGCTCCAATGAATTAAAAGAATTACCTAACACATACACACCGTGCAACTCATAACCAACTTAATCAGTGTTTTGTTTAACTCATTTAGCCATTTCAGTCCCACTAGGCGAATGTTCAGCCGAGCAATCGTTGAAGCTATCGTTGCCACAACGTCGCTTAGCTAAGTGGAGCAGCGTGTGATCCTGATTGCCATACATGTGGCAGAGAGCCACATGTATTACAACAAAATCTCCAAGCTTTTGCGCCTTTTCGGGAGTTTTCCAATGGAACCTTTTACGAAGGTCCTTTATTACTTCTCCTTCCATCGGCGGCTGAAATCATGATGGAGAATTTTAATACTTCCCCATCTATTTAGTAAGAAAGCGACTTCACGCCAGGCTAAAGTACGGCCAGAATGGGTGCATCTTTGAGAAAGCGCCCTTGTGTACGAGCTGTCAAATCTGAGGGATCTTGCTTGAGTGTCGTTAGTGGCCGTGAATTGAGAACGGCTTCAATGCGAATTAATAATGTTGTGAATTCTTCAAAATTAAATTTATAGTTTCCAGATACTTTTTTTTAAGTGGATTTGAAGCTTTTTACAGCTGATTCTCATAAACAAACCAAGGGATGAGCTGCCAGTTAATGCCTTGGGGAGCGTACTTTTGTACAATCTCAGATGAAATTTGTCTGATAAAATCCACAAACTGTTTTTCGGTGGCTCTTTGAGCTCCTCTAAATATTAAAATGTAAATTCAGCTAAATGCTCGAAATTCTTGTGCATTACAAATTTGCATTAAATGGGTCAAATGCGCAAGTAAATGTAAATTAAGACCGCTAATGCAAATTAGCGCTGTCGTCAGGACTATGAGCTCCTTTTATCAATCGGCTTCGATTCTCTTAGTAATGATATCTCTCGGCTGAAGTAGCGCGTTTGTGTAGATGCGATAAGAGCAACCTTTGCTTTTTGTAAGTCTAGGTGCGACACTGTAACGCCTGGGGGGTATACTGTGGGTATATGCTTGGGCTCAAGGATGTCAGTATCATCCAATGTTTGTGTGAAAGGAGTCGATTTTTCCACTTTATGGGGCAATGATGTTGCGCAAGGCTGACTGTAGGCAAGGATCTGAAGATTCTATTAACCATCGGGGCCATTCCACCAGATGGTGATGGTGGCAAGATGAATAGGTTTGCACCCTCTTGTATCTAGGTTAGCAGGATTGTCAGCACTGGCTACGTGTCGCCAAGTAGCTGATCCCACTAGATAAAGAATTTGAGACGTTCGATTGGAAATATACGTCTTTCATGCATATGATGGTTTTCCAACCAGGCTAATACAATCTCGGAATCAGACCGAGATATAATTTTTATTTTGCCATGTTAACGCGTGTTTGCGTCATGGAGGTTAATTTGGCTAGTAGTAGCGTACCACATAGTTCCAGTGGCAGACTTATTGTTTTTAAAGCAGCCACTTTAGCTTTGCCAACCAGTAAGTGGCTTGTGGTCGCATTTTCACTTTGTATGCGAACATAGTATGTATAAAGTGGCGCAATATGCCTTTTCAGAGCTGTCACAGAAACCGTGAAGTTTGACTCACCCATCATAAGATTTGTTTATGAGAATCAATCAACCGTTCAGATTGTTTGCGAACAGAGACCAGTTTTCTAAGCGTTTCACTTGTTCATACCAGTCGGTCCCATCTAGCCATATTTCATGTATCAGGATTTTGGCTTGTATCATAATTGGTGAAAGCCATCCTGCGTGGTCGGAAAGTTTTGCCACAGAGAATAGAATTTGGCGTTTTGTAATGGCGGATAATGCGGATATGGACTCAATCGTGTATGAAAACGGGTGTATGAATTAGCCCCCACTGAATTAACCCCCACCGGGCAAAATGACTTAAGCCCCACCAATTTTACAACAAAATTAAAAATGGCGGAAAGTGGGGCTAAAGTAATTTTCGTGGGGATTAATTCTTTTTTTTTAGTGGGGATTCTGTCATGTAAGAACCCCCACGTTTGGTGGGGCTTAATTCATTTTAATTCCGTGATCTTTTATAAAAATAAAACAAACAGTTGGCAACGTAAAAATATAATACTTTTCAAATTTTATTTAATTTCTTTGCTTTCTTTCTCCATATTTTCGTAAGTCTCCTTTACAAAAAACTATTTGATTAAGTATAACATTATAGCTATAGTACTTGTGAGCGTTTGGAGAATTTTCAAGCCATAAGAGTAAATCTGATATTTTTTTGTAGTGAGTTTTTGTGAACGGTATCCATCGTTTTAGTTGAAAGAGTTGCGACTCGCTGATTCCATTAACGAAAGCAAAAACACAAACTATTAATTGCGCCTTATAACTTTTTTTCCAAAAAAAGAATCAATTATAAATCCAGGAACATGAGAAAAGTTTATAGTATCGCTTTTATTTAGTAAGATCTTCCTTGCGTTTATACGATTATTCTCTATTTGTTTTAATGTTTCTATATTCATTTTTATGCAGAATACGCAGAACTGTTTTTAATAATCACTCTATTAAAATTGAATTGTCAAAGATTTTTCCTTTTACGAAAGGTTAAAATCACGAATAGTGCACATTTGGTAAACGGAGAAACCATAATTTTGTAAATTATTAAATCATAGAAGGGAATTTTTCCTTTTACGAAATGTTAAAATCACAGTGTACATTTCGTAAAAGGAGAAACCATAATTTTGTAAATAATCATATAATAAAAATCCATCTCTTGATGGTTTTGATTTAAAAACTTGAAGTTTAAAGCAAGCAAAATAAATTAAAAATGAAGTAAAGTGGGGCTAAAGTCATTTTCGTGGGGATTAATTCCTTTTTTTCGTGGGAATTCCGTCATTTTTGGTGGGGAAAGATTCACTGTGAAATTGGTGGGGCTTAAGTCATTTTGCCCGGTGGGGGTTAATTCAGTGGGGGCTAATTCATACACTCTATGAAAACTGGTCCGATATCGCATTCCATTGGTTGCCAAGTGTTGTTGTTGTACTTTTCTTTTCGAATATAAGGAAATTAGTGTCCAACAAATTTTCGGGTGGTTCGCCGTAATCTTTTTTAATTGAAACCCTGAAGATTTGAGGGTTTGTATTATCTGTGATAACGATTCGTATGCTTGTGTTGGAATTGCTAAGTGTGGGGCACAGTTAACGCCAAAGGTTACTGGTTTTAGCTTATAGTCGCGTAGTGGACTATTGGGGCATTTTCGAAAAAAAAATCGCTGAAAATCTTATTCCTTTTTATGTACCACTCTTTGTTATACATTTTTTCGACGTTCCCGTTGAATACGTATTTAAATATTCGCCAGTTTAAAATAGGCAGCACTAAATCTGGTTGATAACAACTCTTACTTGTTTTTTATCTGGTTTTACTACCGCATGATGTGACAAGTATGCCACAATGAGTAGTACTTGCCGTTGGTGATTTTTTTATTGGCTTACTTTCTCCAAGTGGTCTAAATGGAGGTACTCTTCCAACACACCATCATATTCTGGTTTGAGCTTACCTTTTTTAAATGGTTTTCTTTCCATACTTTGAAACAGCTGTATTTCAGAGGTGCGAGAGTGACCCAAGGTGTGCTGGGAAATTGTTGTAGGTCGTTCCAACCATTATTTGATCTAGTAGTTGTGGCTTCGTAAAAGTTTTCACAATACTGATTTTCAGGGGTTGTGATTATAATGGGAGGAGTTCTTCTATCTTCTCTACTTGAGATGAGATACTCGTTTGAGATTTCTTCAACTTGAGTTGTCGTTGTTGAGACTGGTTGCGAAACTAGGCCACTTAGAATCCAACTGAAAATAGTATTTTGTGCCAGAACTGTGTTTGAAATTTTCTCAATTCCTTCGAGTATTATCTGTAGTATGAATTCGCTGCCAAATAGAAGATCTATTTTGGCGGGGGTGTTGCAGTTGGGATTTGCTAACTTAAGGTGTGAAATCTTTTCAGAATGCTTGCTATTTATAAGATAGCAGATTTGTTAATTGCGGTAAGACTATAGCTTTTGCTTGAATTCTTTTATCAGCTTGGGCGAAATTAGAGTAATGAGACAGATTTTATTAGAGTTTTGAACTACTCCTCTGCCCATTCCCGCAATTTCAAAGTTGACTTGTTTTGTTGGAAAATGTAGCCTATTTTGTGCCCTAGACGCTATAAGAAATCATTGTGATCTGTGGTATATTAGGGTCCTGAGCTTGAATAGCTCTCCCCGGAGTTCAATGGAGATGACTGCTATGGGTGGTAGTACCCTACTTTGATTCTCGCTTTGTAGCGTTTGAGTTTTTAATGCCTTTGAACAGCATTGTGCTTCTTGGCAATTTTGTGGATTCTCGCTTTTCAGCGTTTGAGTTTTTAATGCTTTTGAACAGGATTTGAGATTTGTTGTTGCAACTTAACCCGTGGCTCTTTTGATATTTGCGCTGTTTGAAGTGAGCTGGAAAAATTATTTGTATGAAGCATCGCATGGTGTCGTTTATGATAATAAAGGCAGTTTAATTTGCTTTCACACTCTTTAAGAGTATGAGCATGTGACAAATTTTCATTGGTATTGTTTTTTACGTGGCGGGTCCCAAACCCAGCGCACAACCCTATGTAAGGGATGTGTCGCCTTCTCACATTAGCTCGCCTTCGAACGGATGTTCTTAGGCTACCCAGAGGATACTTGGTCAAAGACCGGAAGTAGTGAGCTGCTGGAGCCATGTGTAGGAGAATCGTTTCTGGCCACTCCCAAGTGAATGGCGATCAGAGAACTTTCCTCACTTGCGTGAACTTCTACACATGACTCCATCCTCCAGGTCATGTTGTCCGGATGGATGAAAACACTCCAGCTCTGAAAGTATTCGACGCAGTACCCGCCGGGGGAAGCAGAGGAAGAGGAAGAGCTCCACTCCGTTGGAAGAACCAAGTGGAGAAGGACCTAGCTTCGCTTGGAATATCCAATTGTCGCCACGTAGCGAAAAGAAGAAACGACTGGCGCGCTGTGGTTAACTCGCGTAAGCGGTGTCTACGCCAATTAAGAAGAAGAAGAAGCATGTGACAAACCGTTTGTACAAAGTATTTTTGTTTTTACGAAATCGTTGCTCGCGATAATACCCAAATTTTTGAATCTCTCGCAAGATTTGAAGCTTATGCCCTCGTGTACATAGTTCGCAAGACCTACATATATTTATTTTGTTCAGAGGTGAACGATTGCGTTTTGAAGAAGCTTCTATTCAAATTTTTGTTGCTAATGGCTTGAAGTAATGGAAGCTCTATAGAGGTCCTGTGAATACCTTTTGGTAAAGTTATTTGTTTGTCTACCCTTTCTGCGGTTTCGTACTGAGCAGTGAGAAACTCTTTCATTTAATGCTGCGGTGCATATATTTACTAGAATTGGGTCCCAGTTTTCTGTGGGAATATTTTGTGTCGACAAAACTGACAAATAGTTGGAAACAGTGGATTGAAGTTTGATAAATTCTTCACTGGTTTCCTTTTGAATTTTTGGTAAGTTCGTAAATCGTTAAGTGTTTATCGACCAAAATTCGTTCATTTTCGTATCTTGATTCCAGAGCTTCCAAAGCAATATTGAAATTGTCGTCATTTAATACGAATTGTTTTACTATGACGCATGCTTGACCTTCTGTTTTGTATTGGAAGTGATACAATTTTTGTGCATTTGATAATATTGGTTGGTTTATGTAATCGGCTGTGAACAAGTCCCGGAAGGACTGCCATTATTCATTACCCCCATGAAAAATTTCTCTGACACATGCGTCCACCTTGAGGTGGATGCCTGAACATGCCTCTTGAATTTGTACTTGTGCTATCTCTACTAGCGGTAGTAGAGTAGGTACAACTGCTTTAACTAGTTTCAATTGATCCGTAATCACTGCTTTTGTTTCTTCAAACCAATCTAATCATTTGGCGTAAGCCATTTGAAATGTTCAAGTAAATCTGAGTCATCAGATTCTACTATTGCGTCATAAAAAGCTTGGAGACGTATCCAAAAAATCAGCCAGTTCTTCCAAATTCCAAATGAAAATGATGAAAATCAAGTGCAGTATCTTATTAAACTGTCACTCTCAGCAATACATTTACTTTATATAATCTCTTTCCTCCTTTTTTTCACCTACTAGCTCATAGCTTCTGCAGATGTACATGAACTTTTTTCGTCCAAAACCATTTTTTCAGTTTTGTTAACCTTTTCTCCTCTATATATATCATATATACATATACATATATTAGTTGTGTGCGTGTGTATATCACTAAACTCCTCTCAAACGACTGGACCGATTTTGATGAAATTTTTTGTGTGTTCAGGAAGATTCGAGGATGGTTTAGATTCACAATTTGGTCCAAAATGAAAATGAAAGTGAACTGTAAGTGGCGTCGTGACATAACAATGACCGGCATTTACACAAAACAACACAGCTGTCCATATTGTATGTACACAATTTCCTTGCCATACCAATACCTTTCACTTCAATGAAATTTTAATATTTTGTTCAAAGTAAAATATTTTATGCAATAAATAAGAAAATAGGTAAATTTATTTTCTTTCAATTATTAGTTGTTATTACAATCTTCGTGGAAGAGCAAGAAATATTGGTTGACGTAATCGGAACGCGTAATTGGTCCATGATTGTAGATTTAATAGATCAGTCGAAGACCAATCGGCGGATAATACAAATTTAAGAAATCAAGTTGCACGAACACGGGAGAATGAAAATTCAGGGCAACGCACTCAACGTCTTCGTGCTAATACATATGTATCTTAAGACAAAGAGGGGTATGTCAACAAGCGATCAACGCACATAGAGAACATAACCAACGGTTAACGGTTAATGTTTGAATATGATCCTGAAATAAACTATTTGTCACATCCATCCATTAATCACGATAGGTACTTTAGTGTGGACAAAGAGTGTCAACAGTGTCATGCTTTCAAGTATAAAGGGTAATCAGCTGGCTTACGTTGCGCATCTGGGATAATTTCATTACCAACGCTCAATATACCACCAGAGCCTTTAAAAACACTTTTAGCTGGAACCACATCTTAATCGAAGTTGTTTTTGCGGAAAATTCGTAAATTCAATTGATGCTTCTAAATGACGTCCTTTGGAGGAACAAAAATTTGTACAAATTTATTTTATGGGAAATGACATACACCCTGCGCTTACCATATAAGGCAGATGGAAGAACGAGAAATTATGGACATTTTGGAAACTTTTTTAAAAAAATATAACCAATTGGTACAATTATTCAAGACCCTTTCTAAAAGACTACAAAACGACACCTACGCCATTGTCATTAAAGCAGACAAAGTGCCCTATGGAGAGCACGCAGGCACATAGAATGTTCCAACTGTTAATGAAGTTGCAGTTGCTATGGCTGGTGACCCATGTGAAGGTCGAGACATACGCATACAACGCAGAGATAATATTATACTATACAAATAATTCATGACAATCATTGTTCTTACGAAGCTTTGTAGTAGCCGTTGATATTTTGGAAAGGAGAAGATGGATATCAATTATATATTAAACCAAGGAATCCAATTACAGGTACAACTTATAGATTGTCTTACAATTTCTTTAAGTCAATAATTTCTGTTTATCTCATAAATATATTAATTTTCGGGTGAAGAACTGATGAAGACAGTTAGTGCTATGACCTTTTACGCATACCGGTTGATGATTCGTGCTAACGAAGACAACAACATTCTCCGATGCAGACAACTATTTCATCAGTACATTGTGGATATGTATGTAAAAATCGAAAGTGAGAGACTACGATATAGTACATACATATAAAATTTAATTAAGTAAAACCTCGTACTAAGGAGTACACTAATTTGCGTGATACCATAATCGGTAACGTGGATGCGAAAAATGACATCGCCAACATCGGTACTGCGTATATACTCTCATCATCATACATTGGTAGTCGCCATCATATGCAAGAATACATTCAAGACGATGTGACTTACGTACGTCCATACGGCCGAGCAGATCTTTTTATCGCATTGACGTATAATCCAAACCGGGATGAAATTAAAAATTTGTTATTGTCAGGACAAACATCGAAGCATCGCCATAAAATCCGTGTTTCTCTGACGGTCATTTATATGTTGCATGTTCCAGAGTTGGAAAACCATCGATTTTTTTTGTTTATACGCCTCAATGATAAACCAAAAATATTGTATATCCAAAGGCTTTTATCGTAATGTAAAAGTTTATGTAAATTACTAAAAATACATATATGTATTAGGTTGTCAAAAAAGTCTTGCGATATTTTCGCTAGTTGTTGTTCTAGTTTTATTCGTCGCATCGGGACATGCTATACCTTTTTGGAAAGCTCATTTCACGCGCTAACACGTGTTTGATTGATTGTCGTTTCTTTTAAGTCATTCGTGAGTTATGGCGTCGCAAACATGGAGCAAAATAAAGAGAAAATACTTCATATTTTACAGTACTACTACGATAAAGGCAAAAATGCATCTCAAGCCGCCAATAAAATTTGTGCAGTTTATGGACCCGATACAGTTTCCATTTCCACTGCACAACGATGGTTTCAACGTTTTCGTTCTGGTGTAGAGGTGGTCGAAGATGCCCCACGCCTGTCGTCGAAAATTGCGATAAAATCGCTGAATTGGTCAAAAGAGACCGGCATAGTAGCAGCCGTAGCATCGGTCAAGAACTGGTCATGAGTCATCAAAAATTCATTTCAATTTCAATAAAAAAACTGCAAGATCTTTTTGACAACCCGTTATGTTATAAAATAAAATAGTTTGAGTGTAAGTTTTTCACCTTTAATTAAACCGACTGAAAATTTTTACTAAACACAGCTAGATTTCATTTCACTCATACAGTATACACACACTCACACGCTATGGATTGGTCGAATTGTGATAAATGTACCTGTAATGAGGTTATATATTGTAATAATTTAATAACTTTAATAATAATTTTCATCAAAACGGTCCAGATTGTTACGGCTTATTGAAATTTTCCTATTAAAGACGTGTGTACAGGACAACGTCAGGTCGGGTTATATACTAGCGGATATATATATATTTATATATAGTAAAATTATATCGTTTTTAGGAAAATAGTTTATTTTAATTTTTTTATAAAAATTTTTTTTTTTTTATTAAATAATGATTAAAATGAACAAATGACTTAAAGAAACTCGTGGTTACGAGGCGACAACTCCTAATGATTTTTAGAATAACGCTAAGATCAAACGGCACCGCTGTACGGGGCCGCTTAATGCTGAAATAGAATTCTTAAAAGCGTTTACGCTTTTGCTGAATAGAATGCTGAATTGAAGTCTTCACTAATATATGTATAAAGATTGGTTAGCATGTTACAATGAATATGTAAAAGAATATGATATATGATATGATAGGTAGATAACAATGCTTAGTACAAGCATTCAATTCACAGATTTACACCCCTATTCTGTGCACTTGACAAATTCAACATATTTCTAATTTGTCAAAATTTGAAATTTATCAAGCATTTCGTATTCTGTGTCTGAAATAAAAAGCTCTTTTCTTTATAAGTTGTTAAGATGTCAAATGCGAGAATACTTTTGTGCAAAATTTTCGATTAACTCGTGAAATTTGCAGTCGCCTAAATGATGAACTGGCCCCAGACGATAATCAGAAAACGTCACTACCTTTAACTGTAAGGGTTCTTGAACTTCTTTGGCCACAGCTCATATAATAAATGTGTAGGTAACAACGTTAACTTGCCCATGAGTCAGTCAGAGAACATAAAACATAGAGAAGGTGCAAATTGAATTCTGTATGATGTTCGATTGGACGGCTAACAGAGCTTATAAGATTGCGACACGGAATTTCACCATTCTCGCTGCTATTTAGCAGAATTGAGCATTTGCAATGGCAGAAATATATGTAAAGTCACACAAAGAATGTAAAGAAGCATTCTCTGAGACACATATGCGTGATCTTGTATCATATGAACCATTTTTCTCAGAAAAATTGTAAAAATTTTAATTTTTTACAAAATCGTAAAAAATTAGACAAAAAATATTTAATTTTATTTTTTAATTATTTCAAAAAAGTTATATTTATTTCGTCTATTACAAAGCGAAGATGTGTCAAATGAGCTTCATTTCTTCAAAGAAAATTGATGACCTTCATGAAATATGCATATTCGCATTATTTCGTTATCATTTCCATATTTGCACCAATAGAATTTCTATGGCATATACATATGTATGTACATATCTTATTTCTTTGGCACATTTGTCTGTATGTTTACGAAAGCAAATGCGAGCCATATGCATATGTACATTCATAATAACAAGTGTCGCACGCTTCTTTCGTATCTCCGTTGTCACGGTCAACCAATGGCCGAAACTTGCGTTTTGTCAAAGAGTCAAGTGCTGAACAAATTGAGCACGACAGACTGCAAGCGACATCTGTCAAATATTAAAATACACACGTTCTTATGGACACAGTTATGTAGTTGTGCAGCTGTGTCCCTAAGAACGTGCGTACTTTAATATTCGTTTGCAGCCTGTCGCGCTCAATGTGTCGAAACACTGACGCCACGGTAAAGCGCCACAACATTGTGTTGTTAGTAGAAAATCCGAGCTGTGCCGAAAGAAACTAACAAACGATCGCCGATTGTTACCGCTTCCCTTGCTGCTCGAACAGCGTCGCCAACAAGCTAGCGTAACTATGTATGATTTTGTATGAGCTTGCATACATATCGACGCAGATTTTTGCGAGTCACGGAAAAATATTTTAGACAAATATTGTAAATTGACAACGGCTATGTTGCCACTTTTCTCACTTCTTTCTGTGAAGAATCATCAGAAAGTTGTTCAATTTATGATTTTTAGCTTTTGCCATCGTCGCGAAAAGACGCTTGTAGGCAAAGGCATGCTCGGGGAGATGTTACGGCATCTGTTTTTATGAATGAAGCGAGGTCGCTTGTGGAATTTGCGCCTGCGTTTATGAATGAAATCGTTTCTGTTGTAAAATTTACTACATTTGAGCTTCGCCAATTCGGCTGCCATATTGGCTTGCCATGCTTATGCTATTTAGGCAATTGTTGTTTTTGTAGAACAATGCTTCAATTTTTTGTTGGTGACATATGCTTCTGCCTTATTTGTTCGTCAATGTATTCAAATATATATACATATAAGTATATATGAATGTATGAACATGCAGCTCAATGCGCGCACATGTAATATGTGTATTGATAAGTGATAAAATCATGATTTGAATTTCTGAATGCGCACATGCGTATACATGCAATCATATTGGCAGATAATAAGATTAATATGATAGACGATATATTTATGTTTATATTTTTATGGTAAATTAAGTTTCTATTAGTAAGAAACATAATACAAAAATTTTTGTTAGTATATTAGAGTATACTATGTAAAAATCAAATAAAATTATTAAATATGCAAGTCCAAATTGACTGTAAATATTACTATGCATGCATTTATACTCATAATTATTTTTGCATGCCAATATGGAAATGCCGACGGCAAAACGCAAAAGCATACCTACATATTTGCATACATTGCGATTGCCTGGTTCAAAGCAAAAATTGAAACATGAAAATATCACAATGCTGTGGTTGGGAGTATCATAAGGAGCCTGCATACATACATATATTTATGTCTTCATATTCTTGGGCATGTGAGACAGAGAACACAATAAAAAATGTCTTTATGTTCTCTGTGTGAGACGTGTGTTTTGTACACATTTATCGCTGTTAAAAATGGAATATCAAAGAACTTATTTTTCTTCAATATTCCCTGATTGCGCATACATGCTATGGCATCACAAGCCGTACGTACATTAGGGTGTCCCAGCCAACAAGGGCGAACTTTTTTTTTCGAATTTACTTACGCATACCCGCGATTTTTTTTTACATTTGATCCTTATAACTCAAATAATAAATGTGCGATGTTGGGATTGAATAACGATAACCCGTGCCGACTTGACGTTAAACTTGAAATATGAAAGTTAGTATGGAAGCTTTCTAGGGATTGCGGATTAAAATATTTATGTGGTCAATAATACACCGTTTTACATATTGGTTAAATGAGCTTCTGCGCCCCCCTCTAATTCTAACACAACACACCACATCTTCACACCATCCATATCATCCACACATCATACTCAACACATCTACATACACCATATTCATCATCCACACCTCACACTCAACACACCTGCATCTTACACCACACACGAGGACATCGGACACAATTAACAAAAGGGACCGACGGACGGCGACCGGCCTCTTTTGTTCTTCAACCGCGCGCATACACGCATACTCGCATCAAGCATCACGGTTCACGTTCGCTAGAAATCCGCAACAAAGGTGAGTGTCGGTAGACGTAGGTATTAAACGTTCCGATTTATATATGGTCCTTCGAGCCGTACCGGACGGCACAAAGTGAAAAAAAAATTACGGTCACGCGTCAATAAAACAATAAAATAATCGCGGTCACGCGGTAAAAAATTAAGCACGGCGGAGTAGTGAAAAAGGAAAAAAAAAAAAAAACCCGGTAGTGACAAAACTTTGGAAAAACCAAAACCAAAAAAAAAAAAAAAAATTTTATTAACGAATGGTGACAAAAGTTGGCAAAAACGAAAAAATAGATTTATGTACAAAAAAGCATAACATATAAAACATTGAACAAACGTGCAAAGTGCAAAAAAAAAAAAAAAACTGAAAACAAAGTGAAAAACGGTGGTAACAACTGACCGTTGGTGACCGATAAAAAGTCCCGGTAGAACAAAACCGGTAAAAAAAAAAAAAAAAAAAAAAAAAAACTGAAAAGTGAAAACCTGTGGACAAAGTTTGGAAACACAAAAAAAAAAAAGGCAAAGTGGTGAAACAACGTGAAAGGAAAAGAAAAACCAAATAAAATGTATATGTTGGCAAAAGTGTGAAGAGTGAACAGAACAAAAGTGCAGGTACAAAGAATAAAAGCGAGGTGACAAAAGTTGCGGTGCGGTTAAATACACATAAAATACACATATGTATGTATGGTGAAACTAAAAGCAAAACCAAGAAAAAAAAAGTGAGGTGGCAGAAAACACAGGGCTGTGAAAATAATAAAATAAATTGAGACAAAGAGGAACAAAGAAAACACAATAACAACACCAGCACCAAAAGGAGTGGGAAAGGAAGCACAGGCACGAGCATAGGCACAGGCAAACGTAAATTAAGGCACATACACTCATACAATTTTACCCCCAAAAGCCCCTGGCGGACATGAAAGTGAGTTGTATCGTTTCCTTTTAATATTCATATTTCATAAACATATATGTATGAGAAAAAAAAAAATCCAAAATTAAATTTGCGGTTCTGACAAAAATTCCGGTCAGAGGAGTGAAAACAGAAACCGTTACCAAACTGTTTTCGGCATTCGATTTATTTTCCGGTAACAACCGAAAAACCGCTAGCAAAGCAGTTTGGTGCTGTATAGCGGATTATTGATTGCCGGTAAATGCTTACCGTTTGTGTTATAACACAAAACCTATCCCAAAAACAAAAAACCAAATTTTTTCAAGTATTGACTTGCACAATTTTCCAGCAATACCCCTTATACTTAATCAAGTGTAAGCAGGATTGCTTAAAATAAGCTGCGGCAATCATAGAAAAAATAAAAACAAAAAACATCTTTTTTATTAAGAATACATACATACATATATGTCCCATATCGCATGTACATACATATATATTACATACAGAGAGCATAACTTGCTCACTTATTATTCTAACCAACTTGATACGTATATTTAAATATATTCACATCAATACTTTTAAATACATATATATACATACATATATACATATATCTCAAATTCAAAGATTATTAAATTCTCTTTTCGCGGCTTATTAACAGTGCGAACATATGTATATACATCCACATGTATATGCGGCCCGAATATAAAAATATAAATACATATACATACATACATAAAAACGAGTGAGCGTGAGAAAATTACCTGCGGTCGGTTAATTTTCTTTCGTGGTTTTCTTCATACAAACACATACATATACATATTTACATATATGCGTATATATATATATATGCACATACGGGCGCATATAAATATCATATATACAATATATACTGAAAAGTACACCCGATCGACATCGGGTACATATTATATAACAAAAAGATTTTTCTTATAACAACTTTCTTTTTCATAATTAAAAATTTGTACATAAGTGTATTGTCACATAGGTAGATACGCTTGCTTCAAAGTCCATATAGGCATATGCTCCGCGATACCCCTTGGTTTTCGTCTAACAAAACCAAGCAGGATTGCGTATAAACTACATTCAAAGTCCACATTGGCATATTCCCGCAATACCCCTTGATTTTTGATCAACAAAAACAAGCAGGATTGTGTAAAAAACCAAAAGCGTAATACATATGTACATACATGCATATGTACAAAGTGCATTGATCTCTACAACGAGCGCTCATTAGCACATAACAAATAAAATATCCACCTATAGGTATACCCTATAGGACATTTGAACATAAAGCATATATAAAAGAAATATACATAGAAAATCAAAATACATAAAATATTTCCGGTCGTTAATAAATAATTAAATCAAATTTAATCGATCAATTATTTATTTCATTTGAAAACTCTTATTACCTTAAAAGAGTTCGCGATTGCGCATATTATTACTCCGAAATACGTAAAGCGTTATCTTTATTCAATTTCGTTCAAAGCTCTTATTTACCTAAAAGAGTTCTCATCTAATTATATACATAAATACATACATATACTATATACACGAAAGTATTTTGAAATCTCGGCTTATTAAAAAGCCATTGCTTTTATTGATTTTTTGAGATTCTTACATACAAAAGAGTCTTCTATTCAGCATTTAATTTACGAAATATTTTCAAAATATCTACAAGTCTAGTTTTCACTAAGACGTTTTAATTTATTATATACATCTTTTAAATGAGCTCAGACTCAAAGGAATCTAAAACAACTCAGTTGCTAAAAGTTCCAAAAATGATTTCAGACGAAAAAAGTCCGTGTACACCGGCTGAAGCTACACGCTCAAAGCAAGGTGCTACAAAACTAAAGAGGGGTAAAGATATTTCTTATACAAAATTCATTGCTGAGAGTGACAGTTTGATACGATACTGCACTCGATTTTCATCTTCACCGATTCAAGACAATTCTGAATCGGTCTTAGAAATCAAAAAAGATAATTTAGACAATTTCTGGACACGTCTCCAAGCGGCATATGACGCAATCGTAGAATCTGACGACTCAGATCTACCGGAAAATTTTAAATCCTCGGCATACACCAAGTATGAACACTGCCTAGACCAGTTCGACGACACAAAAGCAATGATTTCTGATCAACTAAAGCTTTTAAGAGCAATTGCACCTACTCCACAACCGAGAGTAGAGCTGCCACAAAGACAAGCCCAAGAGGCAAGTTCAGGCATTCACCTTAAAGTGCCAGTATGCGACACAGATATATTTCATGGTGGTTATGAACAGTGGCCGTCCTTCCGGGACATGTTTACAGCTGTGTACATAAACCATCCTAAATTATCACAAGCGCAGAAATTGTATCACCTCAGATACAAAACCAAAGGTCAGGCAGGCGTAATAGTCAAACAGTTCGCTCTCAATGACGAAAATTTCAATTTTGCTTGGGAAGCTCTTAAAGCACGTTACGAAAACGAGAGAATATTGGTCGACAAGCAAGTGACGATACTAATGAATTTACCAAAATTCAGAAAGAAACCAGTGAAGAATTCATAAAGCTTCAATCCACGGTTTCAAATTGTTTGTCTGTTTTATCAACACAGAATATTCCCACAGATAATTGGGACCCCATTCTGGTAAATATATGCACAGCTGCATTACCAGAAAAATCGTTACTTTTGTGGGAGCAATCGCTCTCATCGCGAAGAAAGTGCCCAACGTGGCAGCAAATGAAAGAATTTCTTACTACCCAATACGAAATTGCAGAAAGGGTGGATAAAAAAACTAGTCAGAACGAAAAACGTTCAAAACGACCTCAATAGAAGCTTCAATAGACCCCAAGCAAGTAGCCACAATAATTCAAATAGAAGCTTTTTTAAAAATCAATCGTTCACATCCGAACAATATAAACAAACGTCATGCGAACTTTGTAGAGGAGGTCACAAGCTAAAATCGTGCGAAACATTCAAAAAATGAATGTTAGCGATAGAAACAATTTCGTGAGAACGAAGAAATTATGTACCAACTGTCTGTCACATGCGCATACGCTTAAAGATTGCGAAAGCAAATTTAATTGCGTTTACTGCCATAAAAGACATCATTCAATGTTACATATAACAAATTTTTCCAGCTCACCCCGAACAATGCAAACGTAAAACGAGCAACAGGATTAGTTGCCACAACAAATTCTGAAAACTGCCAAGAAGCACCATGCTGCTCAAAGGCGTTGAAAACCCAAACGCTACATAGCGAAAACCACAGTAGGGTACTATTACCCACAGCAGTTGTCTCCATCGAACACCGAGGAGAACTGTTCAAACTCAGAGCCTTAATAGACCAAGGATCACAACGATCATTTATAGCGTCTAGGGCACAAAACAGGCTACAGTTACCAACAAAACTGGCCAACTTTGAAATCACGGGAATGGGCGGAAGAGTTGTTCAAAACTCAAATAAAATCTGCCCCATTACCCTCTTTTCCCCAAAGCGGATAAGCGCATACAAGCAGAAGCTATTGTCTTACCGCAATTAACCAACATGCTACCAAGCTATCATATAAATAGCAAGCATTGGCAAAAGGTTTCACACCTAAGTTAGCAGACCCCAACTGCAACACTCCCGCTCAAATAGATCTCCTATTAGGCAGCGATCTCATACCACAAATTATTCTCGAAGGTATTGAGAAAATTACCAAAACACTTCTGGCGCAAAATACCATTTTCGGATGGGTCCTAAGCGGACTAGTTGCGGAACCAGTTACAATATTGACAACTCAAGTTGAGGAAGTCTCAAATGAGTACCTCAATTTACAATTGAGAAAATTTTGGGAATTAGAAGAACTCCCCCCATATCAGTCACAACCCCTGAAGATCAGCCACAACTACTAGATCAGAAAATGGTCGGTACTTCGTACGACTACCACTTAAGCAACAATTTCTTATCACACTCGCCTTAGGTCACCCTCGCACCTCTGCAATACAGCAGTTTCTAAGTATGGAAAGAAACCTACTTAAAAAAGGTGAACTCAAATCAGAATATGATGGTGTGTTAGAAGAATACCTCCATTTGGATCACATGGAGGAAGTAACCCCAGGGGAGAAAATCGTCAACGGCAAATACTACTCCTTTTATCTGCCACATCACGCAGTAGTGAAGCCAGACAAAAAAACAACAAAAGTAAGAGTTGTTTTTAATGCCTCGAAAACCACTAGTTCAGGGAATTCCCTAAATGATATCCTATTTACGGGACCCACACTCCAACCAGATTTAATGCTTCTGATATTAAACTGGCGTATATTCAAATACGTATTCAATGGGGACGTTGAAAAAATGTATCGGCAAATAGTCGTACATAAAGACGACCAAGATTTTCAACGTATTATGTTCCGAAGATCCCCACCAGTCCTTTACGCGACTTCAAACTAAAAACAGTTACATTTGGCGTTAACTGTGCACCATATCTAGCCATTCGAACACTCCACGAATTGGCAGACAACATGAAGTCAGAATTTCCTCTGGCAACTGAAGTGTTGAAAACTCAAACGTATGTAGACGATATTCTGTCTGGAAGTCACACTCTTCCACAAGCATACGAGGCCTTATCACAGGTAATAAAAGCCCTCAATTCCGCAGGGTTTCCATTAAGAAAGATTACGGCAAATCACCCAAATATAATCAAAAATATTCCAAACGAAAATTTGTTAGACTCTAATTTCCTTATATTCGAAAAGGAAAGTACATCAAAAACACTAGGCATCCAATGGAATGCGATATCGGACCAGTTCTCATACACGACGGAGTCCATATACGCATTATCAGCCATAACGAAAAGACAGATTTTATCCTCGGTGGCAAAACTTTTCGACCCCGCAGGATGGCTTTCGCCAATTATGATCCAAGCGAAAATCTTAATACAAGAACTATGGGTAGATGGAACCGACTGGGACGAACAAGTGAAACCACTTAGCGTAGAAAAATGGTCCCAGTTCGCAAACAATCTGAATGATATTTCTCAGATACAAATTCCGCGATGGATAAACTACTCCCCGAACACAAAGTCGAATTACATGGCTTTTGTGACGCCTCAGAAAAGGCATACTGCGCTACTATCAATGTGCGCACGCAAAGTGACACCAAACTATAAACTATAAGTCTCCCACGACTTGAGTTATGTGGCGCACTACTACTTTCAAAATTAGTAGACATAGTGCAAATGCATTTAAATATGACAAAATGCAAACTATATATGTGGTCCGATTCAGAAATTGTACTAGCCTGGTTGGAAAAACGACCACATGCATGGAAGACGTATATTTCTAACCGAACGTCTCAAATACTTGACCTAGTGGGATCAGCCACTTGGCGTCACGTAGCCAGTGCTGACAATCCTGCCGATCTAGGTACAAGAGGGTGCAAGCCACTGCACCTTGCCACCACCACCCTCTGGTGGAATGGCCCCCGATGGTTGATAGAATCTCCTGATTCTTGGCCACAATCTCCCATGCGCAACATTATCGCACCAGAAGGTCGAAAAATCGCCACCTTTCACACATTATTGGATGATGCCGACATCCTTGAACGATTTTCATCGTTTCCAAAAGCTCTCAGAGTAGTTGCTTATATGTTCAAATTTATCGAGCAACTCAAAAGCAAAGTAAAAGGATCGCATAATTTCCCATGCAACACAGTGACGCACCTAGAGTTACAAAAGGCAAAGGTCGCACTAATAGCATATACACAAGCGCGCTACTTCAGCCGCGATATATCACTACTAAGAGAATCGAAGCCGATTGATAAAAAGAGCTCACTCTTAGTCCTCAACCCATTTCTGGACACGAAAGGTCTGCTTCGTGCCAGTGGTCGGCTTGCTTATTCGAGCCTGACATACAATGAACGCCACCCCATAATAATTCCAGAGAGGTCACCATTTGCCACATTATTCCTCCATTACATCCACATCTTAATGCTACACGCCGAACATCGTCTCATGCAACAGATGGTACGTCAGGAGTATTATATCCCCCGTCTTAAGCCGCAAATCAAGAAGTGCATCTTCACGTGCAAGATTTGCACTATGCACAAGCAGAAGATGCGAACGCAGATTATGGCAGCACTTCCACCGGAACGCTGCAATTTCGCTCTGCCTTTCACCACAACAGGTGTTGATTTTGCTGGGCCTTTCCAGGTAAAGGCGTCCATGTTAAGGTCTCCCACTATCATGAAAGGCTATGTGGCTGTCTTTGTATGTTTCACGACAAAGGCAGTCCACCTTGAGCTGTGTAGTAATCTGACGACGGAGGCTTTTCTCGCGGCATTTTGCTCGCTTCGTTGCTCGACGTGGCTACCCATCAAAAATCATGAGCGATAATGGCAAAACCTTTATCGGAGCTCAACGAGCCACAGAAAAGCAATTTGTGGATTTTTAAAACAAGTGTCACCCGACATCGTACAAAAGTACGCCCCTCAAGGTATAAATTGGCAATTTATACCCCCAAGCGCTCCTCACATGGGCGGTTTATGGGAATCAGCTGTAAAAAGCTTTAAATCCCATTTCAAACGGGTAGCTGGAAATTATAAATTCAATTACGAAGAGTTCACGACGTTATTAAATCGAATTGAAGCCGTTCTCAATTCACGGCCTCTCACAGTACTATCACAAGACCCCTCAGATCTCACCGCCTTAACTCCAGGGCATTTTCTAAAGGGAGCACCCATCCTGGCCATTCCTGAGCCAGGCGTGGAGTCGTTATCCCTATTAAATCGATGGGAACGAATTAAGATTCTCCATCATGATTTCAGTCGCCGATGGAAGGACGAATACATAAAGGATCTCCACAAAAGATACCGCTGGAAGACTCCTCAACAAGCGCCTAAACTTGGAGACTGTGTCCTCATTCACGACGATTGTCTACCCCCCACCGAGTGGCGGCTTGGCCGCATAGAAAAGCTGCATTACGGCTCCGACGGTCACATACGAATCGTTGATCTCCGTACGCAAAACGGAACGCTAACCAGACCGCTCGTGAAGCTATGCTTTCTGCCAACTTCCGGCGATCGCGAATCCGAAAACCGGAAAAACCGAACCGATAATATCGCGATATAATAAAATTACTACATTAAATGAAAACGAAAAATACGCCAATACCAACCGTTAAGAAATAACAACCGTGAGAACATAACAAACCGTAAATAAAAATAACAAACAGTACGCAAAAATAACAAACCGTAAAGAAAACTAACAAAAATGGTCGATCAATACGACGACCCATTCATGCCACATATCGTGGCACGATGGCTCATATCTCAATGTACGATAAATTTATAACAAATAATCTTCTCTATACAGATTACTATGGAGGTAGATACGCCAGTGACCACCACACCAACCGCTCGGGCTACCAATGCGCCACGTACCGGGCCCTCACCAGCGCCCCGAACTGTGGTTGCAACAACGTCGGCAACTGCACCGGCAACAACGCCGCCTCCTGCACCGGCAACCGCGCCTGCAGCGGTCTTTCAAGGCGCACCTCGCGGTGGCACTCGGCCACCATCACACCCATCAAGGACGTTGGAGACCCCAAGGTGCCCCCTCTGCCGGCGCCCACATCGCCTGCACCACTGTGGCATATTTCGGGGTATGCGACCCGTGCAACGGCAGCAAGTTGCCCAGGCCCACGGGCACTGCCGGAATTGCCTGTCACATACCCATGTGACTGCAGCGTGTGAGTCACGAGGGCTGTGCCAAATATGCCACAGCCCGCATCACACGCTGCTACATCGTAGCGCAGCACGTGAATTGACTCGGCCAGCCGTTCATCGCGGCCGCATACCCCGATTCCAACCCGCATCTCGTGGCGCACCCCAGCGGAGCGGAACTTCATTGCGGCGTCGACAGCCTAGGCCACCACCTCGTCGGTCTACGGGGCTGAGCAGCGTTGTGGCAACGCTGCAACAGTTGCAGCGTCTTTTGGGCTAAACCATCGTTTAGGGGGGCCTGGATGGTTAAATGAGCTTCTGCGCCCCCCTCTAATTCTAACACAACACACCACATCTTCACACCATCCATATCATCCACACATCATACTCAACACATCTACATACACCATATTCATCATCCACACCTCACACTCAACACACCTGCATCTTACACCACACACGAGGACATCGGACACAATTAACAAAAGGGACCGACGGACGGCGACCGGCCTCTTTTGTTCTTCAACCGCGCGCATACACGCATACTCGCATCAAGCATCACGGTTCACGTTCGCTAGAAATCCGCAACAAAGGTGAGTGTCGGTAGACGTAGGTATTAAGCGTTCCGATTTATATACATATATTTTATATTTATTGAGTATTTACAAATAACATTATATTATTATTTACTAAATTTTCTTTTCAAAGTTTTCTTTTTACAATCCGGATATATCTGTCTGTGTTCTTGAACGTAACAAAAATTGCTTTTGTTCCTCGTCGACGGTGATTAAGCCATGAAAGTCTTGCATTAACTTAACCGCTCTTTCGGCGGTATCGTTAACTGCTCTCAGTGTGTAAACCTTCTTTTTAGCATATTGGAACGAAGCATTATTTGGCCATGTAGTTGGAGACTCATTAAGAAAGCTATCATCAACTATTTTAAGTCGATTGAATAAAGATTTGCTTTTTATTGAAACAAAGTCATCGATGTTTTTCTCTGAAATAAAATGCGACAGTTAACATAAAATAAAACAAGTAAAAACTAAAATTATTGACTCTCATACTAACCGTAAAGTGGACCACAAAGTTCGTCTTTCGATGGTATGTAGCGTTTACCATTGGCCGTTGGATATTCTTTAGTTAAGTTAGCAACTATCTTTATTTTAGTTTCTTGGTCAACGTCATCGACAATTTGAGACAAGACAGACACTTCATCTGTCAAATACCATAAATGCTGGCAAAACTTTTGTAAAGCTGCCTTTCAGTTCTTCCATTTTTGGCAACAAAAAGTTTGTTAGCATCTTGGTTGACATGTGGTTTCAACAAGATGGCGCTACATGCCACACAGCTCGCGATTCTATGGCCATTTTGAGGGAAAACTTCGGAGAACAATTCATCTCAAGAAATGGACCCGTAAGTTGGCCACCAAGATCATGCGATTTAACGCCTTTAGACTATTTTTGTGGGGCTACGTCAAGTCTAAAGTCTACAGAAATAAGCCAGCAACTATTCCAGCTTTGGAAGACAACATTTCCGAAGAAATTCAGGCTATTCCGGCCGAAATGCTCCCGAAAAAGTTGCCCAAATTGGACTTTCGAATGGACCACCTAAGACGCAGCCGCGGTCAACATTTAAATAGAAATTATCTTCAAAAAGTAAATGTCATGAACCAATCTAACGTTTCAAATAAAGAACCGATGAGATTTTGCAAATTTTATGCGTTTTTTTTTTAAAAAAAGTTATCAAGCTCTTAAAAAATCACCCGATATTTTTATCGATTATTTCGTAGGCCTTCATGGCTTTTAAAAAGCATAAGTCTTGGAATGGTGCTTTAACAGCTAAAATACCTTGCAGCCAAGGCTTGACGTAGGATGTCACGATGAACAGGCAGACGTCTAACAAAGCTGCCTTATCCTTATTTGAAATTCGTAATTGAGAGCTAAGTAATGAAATTTTTAATGAATAAATTGCTCTTGCCATCCATCGGGCTTGGTGCATTGCCCCTTGAAGCCGGATTCTAATTTTGTTCTGTGTATCTCCGCCAAGAAATATTATTGAAAGCTCAATTAATTCTCAATAATCATCTCTAGCGATTTCTTTAGTCAATTCAGCTTGGTAAAATACTCAGGTATGATAACTTTTCAGTACTGACCTGTATTTTCTGGGAATCGATATTTTTCCAGTTTTCTCGAAACTTTTTGAATAAAGGTATATCGGGGCTTGTAGTTACCTGGGGAATTTTAGCTTCAAATACACCTTTTAATACCAATTCGTAGATATGATGACGGCAAGCAAAAATTAGCATCTCTCTGTCTAATTTCTGTTCTAGAAGCACACAGGCCCCATCAATACGACCTGTGTTTGAAGCCGTTGTATCACAACAAAGCATCTGCACTTTATCTTCAAGATTCCAGTCAATGATAGAATTCCAAACTGCCTGTGCCTGTTCGCATCCTGAAGAACTGTCCAATTTTGGCACAGCAATGAGTTGTTCTTTATTATTATATGAAATAACTATTGGGAGACGTTCTTCTTTAGATTTACGTGTATCTAAAGCCGGTAATAGTTTTCCATCGCAGTGAACAGTTACAGTATCCGGAACCTCGTTTTGAAAATAAACCTTAATAGCTTCTGCGCGCTCTTTTCGCTTTTCCTTGCGAATTCTTTGAATGGAAGACTTGCTAATAGGAAATTCGTCAGTGTTATGTCCAAGTGCCTCAATAGTCGCTTCAATAATAAACACAGAATGTCGCATACTTAACTGACACCTATCTAAAGCTGCCACTAATTTTGGCGTAATGAAATTTTTTCTTATATAAGTTTTACTAGTACCAGGCTGTGTCGTCTCAGTTAGAATGGACAGATTTTCTTGTAGATCAATTACTTCAGAATCGGAAGATACATTTTCTTGTAGAGGCACAGAAGATGATGTCGAAGAAGTTAATGATGAAACATATTTAGCCCGCCTCTTTTGCTCTTCAAGGTTTCTAAGACGTGACTTCTCCTCCTTTTCTGTTAATTTTTTGTCCACTCCAGCCAAGTTACCAAGTCGACCTGGTTGTCTCTGTTGCTGCAAGAAGACTCTATCTTCATTTATCTTTATTAACTGTAGCGCATCCGCGTGTGCAATATCAAACAAGTTATCCAAATTTGTAACAAACTCTTGTCGACGCTGCTCAAAAACTGCTTGTGTTTTGTTTGCATTTTTTTGTAAATCTCGCCAAACTTGGTACAAGGTTACCAATTTCTTAACACAGTTAGGAAATAATTTAATCGGTATACGTGCCTTTTCCCAATAGATAATACACTCACGAATAGTAAGGTTAGCACTTTCATTGACACTTAAATTCACTTCGCGAATATTATAGAACAAAACTGAAAGTACTTGTCCATTAGAGGGAAGTTTTGACCCTGTTTGACGTCTCCTACTAAAAATATTCCCTTTTTATAACTACGTAATTCCACTGACATGTTGACCGAACAAAGACAATGCATTTACTAATAAAATAAACAAGCAATAACAAGCTCATCGATACATGAGCTCCCGCGCGCCTTAGTATTCAAGTACCGACATGTTTCGATGCAAGTCGGCACGCTTTACCGTAGTTCTAAATAGACGAAACTTTTTCATAATTAATTATACATTATTTAAAAAAAAATAAGAGGGTATGCGTTGCAAAAATCCAAAAAAAAAATTTTTGGGACACCCTAACGTACATACATATATTATTTCTCTTCATATTCTCTGTTTGAGTATGTGGAGAACTGTTAAAAATGTTACCATTTCACAGCGTGAATTCGTAGTTGTGTGGTGAGATTCCGTGTCGCAATTTTATCAAATGTTCGCTGTCGAACCTGCAACTTCTCTATGTTTTATGTTCTCTGGTTAAAGAGATCAATGCTGTTTTTATATATGTAAGTATGCACAAATTGTTAGTATGTATTTCTGATTATGCTTAGTTCGTAAGCGATTGAGAGCTCGTTAGAGAGATCAATTCGCTTTTTGTACGCAATCCTGCTTGTTTTTGTTTGTCAAAGAACAAGAGGTATTGCCGATTAGATGCCAATGTGGACTTTGAAGATTTATATGTTTTAATATCTATATGTACTCGTATGTATGTTTGCATATACTGTGTTCACAAATTATGTAGATTTTGTTTTACTAATTTTTTGTATTCTGTTTTTAACAAAATTAGGGAAACTTTTTTCCACTTTACCGCCGTGTTTTAAGTGAATTTTAAAAACGGCCTTTTTTTAACTTTAAGACTACTTATTTTTTTTTACTAATACCCAGTGTAGGATATAATGGCACCGGGTGATTGTTTGCCGTCTATATGTATGTTCGCACTGCGAAGAGAGTGCAAATGCGAAATGAAGAATGTGCAGGTATTCTCCCGTATGCACTTTGTATATATTTTTGTATGTAAATATATATAAATATTATCGCATTAGAAAATTTGCATATGTGAATGTTTTTTTTTTGTTTTGTTTTATATGTTACAATTTTGAATAATGTTTGTGCCTTTGCTTATTTGGTTTATGCAATCCCGCTTATTGTTTTGTTAAACATACGGGGTATTGTCGGAACATATTGCAAGTTAATACTTGAACTTTTTTTTGTGCTGTGGAAATATTTTGTGTGTTTTAACACAACTGTAAGCATTTATTGGCATCAATAATTTGTTATACTCGTACTTATGTATATATTACCGAACTGTTTTGTTTGTTAGCAGTATTTCGGTTTTTACCGGAAAAAAAATTTGGTGATAATTTTTTCTTTTTTTTATACCAACGGAATTTTGGTTAGAAACACAAATTTAATTTTGTGCTACATACATATGTACATATATGCAAATATATAAATATTAAAAGGAATCGATACAACTCACTTTGATTTCCACCAGGGGGTTTCGGGGACTATGAATGTATGTACATAAATTGACATTTGTACGTGCGTGTGCTTGTGCCTTTGGCTTTTTCTTCCAGTCCCATACTGTGCTTGTTGTTGTTTGATGTTTTCAGTTTCTGTTTTGTTAATTTGCGCGAGTTAAGTGTGTAGATTAAATAAGAACACAAAGTTATATTTAATTTCACTCTTCTTTATTGGTTCTTCTGAACTAAACTGAAAATGCTAATGTCACTTCTATTTATACTAATAAAAATTGTTCAGCTGTTAAGCTGTTATACGATAACACATTGTGTATTTGTTTGTGTACAAATTCTGCATATGCAGAATTTACTGGTCAATGCTCGAAAAGTAATATAAATAATAATAAAGTGAACGACCCTTATGCAAGCAAATTGTTTAAGTGTCGTTCTGTACATATGTAAATTGTGTAAGTGTCGCTACAAAGTAATAAGCGACAATAATAAAAACTGCTGTTTATGCTTAATCGGCATATTTCATTTTTGATTGTTTATATGTATTTTCGTGCATTGTTTTTTTAATTGTGAAGGCTAAGCCTTAGCTGTGGTTTTGGAGTTGGAGCTGCCGTCGTTGTTACTGACGTAACTCCTCCTTCCCTTGATTGAAATTTCTCCCGAATTTTTATTCTAAGTATTGAGAATTTTTTGTATATGTGGACAATGGTACTCACAGTGATAATTATGATCAATAATATTATTACAAAAATTATAATAATTGATGTTGAGTGAATATTTTTATCGAATTTTAATTCTTTGATATTTTTGATGTTGTCTATTTCATTCAAGACTATTTCGTCTAATGATAAAGTTAATTTTGTATTATTGTACATAAATGTGGGTAATTTAACGAAGCTATTTTTAAATGTTTTATCATAGTTAGAAAAAATTACATTATTTATTTCTATTTTACAATTACTAAAAATTATTAAATAATTATTATTTAATGTTACATTTCGTTCATCACAATTATTTATTAATTTTGTGTTATTTATGTTTTTTGCAAGAATGACTCCAAGTTCGAGTTCTTTTATTTCTTCTTTTACATTTTTGATTTTTGGACATACATACATTATTGTTGAATATATGTACAAAAATTTGTTTTTCTTAGCTTATTTACATTAGGATTATTGAAGTATTCATATGAATTATTATTGTAATATACAATTTCTGTTTCTTGAAAGTTAATTTCAAACTTATTATTGTCTGCAAGTGGTGATAGAAAATATCTCTTTACATTTACAATTGTTTTGGGTATTTTTATTAAAAAAAAAATTTTATTACTTTTAAATTTTGCTGCGCTTAATTTAATATTTTGCAATTTATAGAAATCGATTTCTAAAGTTTGTATTTCTTCTGATGTTAGTATATTATTTACCATAATATTGCTAATTGCAGCAATGATATTGTTTTGGATATGTTCAATATTATCATTTTAAATTTTTATTTTTAACATAATATCCATATAAAATAAATGTAAAAGAATATTGTTGTTAGACTGATCTATTCTATTAAATTTTTCTGTAAATTTTTGCCTATCCAATTTAATTGTTTTAGCTAGTTTTCTTATAGTTTCGTTGAAATTATTATTTATAAGTATATTGTTATTAAAAGCTTCTATAATGTTGTGGTTATTCTTATCTATTGTACTTATATGATTTTCTATTTCGGATCTGTCCTCATCATACATGCTACTAGCTATTCATTTGAGACCTGAACCTGCAATGTTGAGTAGACCTCTTTTATTTTTGTTTATCTGGAGGGTATGTAGTCTAGTCCTAGCTTTATTTATTTCTGATAAGAGAAGTTCCTTATTAACTATTATTTTTAGTTGTTCTAAGTTTTCTTGGAGGTTTTCTATTGCCTTTTCGATTTCAGTAAGATCTATAATATGTAGTATAGTTGTATAGTCCGCAATTAGTTGTACATCAGTTAATTTTATTTCGACATATCCATTATGGTTTTCAGGGATGAGTTGGATTATTAATGTTGACATTACTAGTGGTATTATCATCAGGATTAATATACCTGTTGATGTCCATTGCCCCTGAATATTTATTTTTTCTTTTAATGTTGCTTGGGTATATGTTTTCTAGTTTTAATTTTTTGTAACGAGGCTCATATTTATGCCTAAGTGCTTTGTAATTTTTTACATAACCTTGGTGATTATTTTGTACGAATTCCTCCCTATTTTCATTTCTTTTTTCTATAATTTTGTTTTTTGCTTCTAATATTCTGTTTTTAATTAGTGTTTTTTCCATCCTACCCTCTACTATGTCTAAGGGTGTTGTTTATACTATTGTGGAATGTATGGATATATTGTACCACTCGATACACTTGTATACCCTTTCTTGTGTTGACCATTGAGAATTTTGTGTTTCAAGTGTTCTACATTTTTCGGATAATGTGCTGTACAGCCTTTCTACATCTGCATTCCCGGTATGGTTGTTTGGTTTCGAAAAATGTACTTCAATATCTTCTGTCTTTAGGAAATCTTTAACATTTATTGAGTTGAACTCGTTTTCAGTAATTATTTTTTTTTTTTGGTTTACTTCTCATTGAAAAGTACATTCTAATTTTTTCTATAATTGTGTTACTATTTCTGTCTTCTAATTGTACGGCTGTTGCATGTTTTGAAAACTTATCAATGAATGTGGTAAAGCTATATTTCTTTATAGTGTAAACATTCATATGGGTGTTTCCATGAAATGGTCCACCGTGACTTAAAAAATCAAAACCCTCGCAGAATTTTTTTAGACACAGAAAATGGAAGAAAACTATTGATATTTTACAATGCAAAAAAATTTCAGCTCATTATAATTTTAAAATAAAAAAAATTGTATGCAAAAATTATGATTCTTTTATTCACTTTAAAAGCTGTAGAATGTATTACTTTTAATCGCTGTTGACGAAAGAAATATATGTATATGTAATATCGCAATTTGGTATATAAGTAATTGATACAACTACAAATGAATATAAAAATGAGAGAAAAGATCAAACTGCTCATCGATAACGGTATCTTTTTCAGTTCTATTTCGGCAACATTCGTATGTCACGTGCGTAATGCAATAGGACCACATGGTGCCATTATTCGCGCATTATCAGTTTAAGTGTTTTTTATACTCTCGCAACAAAGTTGCTAAGGAGAGTATTATAGTTTTGTTTAAAACTAAAAGAGTCAGATATAGGGTTATATATACCAAAGTGATCAGGGTGACGAGTAGAGTTGAAATCCGGATGTCTGTCTGTCCGTCCGTCCGTCCGTGCAAGCTGTAACTTGAGTAAAAATTGAGATATCATGATGAAACTTGGTACACGTATTTCTTGGCTCCATAAGAAGGTTAAGTTCGAAGATGGGCAAAATCGGCAAACTGCCACGCCCACAAAATGGCGGAAACCGAAAACCTATAAAGTGTCATAACTAATCCATAAATAAGGATATTAAAGTGAAATTTGGCACAAAGGATCGCATTAGGGAGGGGCATATTTGGACATAATTTTTTTGGAAAAGTGGGCGTGGCCCCGCCCCCTACTAAGTTTTTTGTACATATCTCGGAAACTACTATAGCTATGTCAACCAAACTCTACAGAGTCGTTTCCTTCAGGCACTTTCGTATACAGTTCAAAAATGGAAGAAATCGGATAATAACCACGCCCATCTCCCATACAAAGGTTATGTTGAAAATCACTAAAAGTGCGTTAACCGACTAAAAAAAACGTCAGATACACTAAATTTTACGGAAGAAATGGTTGAAGGAAGCTACACCCAGGTTTTTTTTTTTAAATTAAAAATGGGCGTGGCGCCGCCTACTTATGGACCACAAACCATATCTTAGGAACTACTCAACCGATTTCAATGAAACTCGGTATGTAATATTTTCTTAACGCCCTGATGACATAAACTAAATATGGATGAAATCGGTTCACAACCACGCCTTCTTCCAATATAACGCTATTTTGAATTCCATCTGATGCCTTCTCTGCATAATATATACATTTGGAAATGAGAATACAATTCAATACTCAAAGTACACAACTTTATCTAATCTAATTGATTTTACAGCAAAATAAAAAAATATATAAATTATTATCACTTTATCATGCGAGAGTATAAAATGTTCGGTGACACCCGAACTTAGCCCTTCCTTACTTGTTTTTATTCAGTTTGTAAAACAAGTTTAGTATTTGCTAAAAAAATTTATTAATTTGTATTTTGTATTAATTAACGTTCTACAAAAATTATTTTTTTTTTCTTAACTTTTGAAATTTGTCACGTGCGTAATGGTAAGTACGAAAAATTTAAAGCTCTTAATTAAAGTCCATTTGATAAATATTATTTCACTTTACAATACATATTACACCTAGATGTCACGTAATGCTAAAAATCAAAATCGGTGGAGGGAGAGTCTTAAGCAAGATGAAAATAAGCTTAAGGAAATAAAGAAAAACAAGGTGAAAGAATGCGTGAATATCGGAAGAGAAAGGCATGTGAGGCAAAAAATAATTCAAAAATATTGAAAGAAAAAAGAAATAGAGATCGCTTTCGACAACAAAAGTGTGGAGCAATGAAAAAAAATTCAAATACCCAATTCAAAAGTGGTTACAAGTGTAAACAAACACTAGCCAAAGAGGTCGCTTCAGAAAATCTTTGTAAATCCCAATTTTTTCACCATCGACCCAAAAACGTTAAATTAATGGAGAAACTTCCGCATAATATGTGTGTATGTAAATATCAAGCGAACTTCGCATTTTTGCTAGAGGGATTTCATAAAGCTATGCCTCAGTTTCCATCTCATTTTGAATCTTTTTTGAAATTAACATGCTGCAATGTATTGAACGCAAAGTGCATGATTAGTGACTGTGATAAATGTATACGGGATCTAAAACATGATTTGTGCCTATATATTTTCTATCCCAAATCGAAGAAAATGTTAATTGGAGCTATTGGAGGAAAGTTAATGATCGCTTAACATTAAGCTATACCATAGCGCCATTATCGGATTTGTTACATGAACTGGAAATTCAGCTGCCAGCTTTTAAACTTCATTATTTTATGAAGCGCGCTCAGCAAAGATATTTTTAGGACAAAAAGAATAATTTACGTGATGATGAATTAATTTTGCAAATCGATTTTGCAGAAAACTATCGATTGATCAATCAGAATGAGGTCCAAGAAGCTCACTTTAGCTACCAACAAGTTACTATTTTCACTTGCGTTGCATGGATGAGAGATCAAACTGAATCTTACGCTGTCATTAGTGACAAACATACCCACAACAAATTTGACGTCTATTGTTTCCTTACAAAAATTGTGCACAAAATTCAAAGTCAATTCGAAGAAATTTCTACGGTTTTTATATTCTCTGATGGCAGCACCAGTCAATTCAAAAATAAGTATATTCTCAGCAGCATTCCTTCGTTTGTTAGCGAATTTGTCTTAAATCATTTAGAATGAAACTTCTTTGCGACTTCGCATGGCAAGGGGCAGTCGATGGAATCGGCGCGATGGTGAAGCGGAACGTTTGGCAAGCGGTTTAGGCAAATAATATTATTTTACCGGATGCCTTTGCATTTTATGAATGTGCTGGCAAAATCATCGAAGGACTTCGTCTGTTATATATCTCATCAAAAGAGATTGAAGACTTTTCTCCACCATTAATTGAAAAATGGGAAATTGTCAGCGGCATTCCAGAAATACAAATAATGCATTGCTTTTCCTACCAAGATAACGAATATATAAATGTTGCTCGAACAGGATACTCACTTAAGGAAAAAATTAAGTTAGAATAATTTTATAGTGATCTTATTTTGATTTTTTATTTTTCATTTTTATACTCTCGCAGCAAAGTTGCTAAGGAGATGTAACGGGGTTTCGTCCATAGCTGAGGTATGCTCAGCCGCTCCAGGGTCAGCCTTGGGACCCACGAACCCTTAGCAAAAAAGAGGCGAGTTTTATCCTCGTAAAGTTATATCCACACCCCCACTCCTTATGCGGACAGCCAGACCAGCGTGATGAAAATGAACGGAATTTATGAGTCAGGCGTTGACGCTTGTTGAACCTGGTACGATGATGAAAATGAACGGAATTTATGAGCCAGGCGCTGACGCTTGTTGAACCTCGCACGATGATGGAAATAAACGGAATTTATGAGCCAGGCGTTGACGCTTGTTGCGACTGGCACGGTGATGTATACGACGGGCTCCTCTGTGTAGGAGAGATTTTATTATTCGCCAACCGTCTTCGTTGGCCTCCAGCTATCAACTCTCACTGTACTCCACTTACGTGTCGCCTGTTAGTCACGTTAGTTTCTAATAACGGTGCCCCCTGCTTACTGCTATTTTCCTGCGCGATGCTGGGCGACCGTCCGGTTCGGCGAGCTGGAGCAAAAAAGAACGCATTTGGTGTAAAGTGCTTGCTTTTATCGCAGCATCGCGCAGCTTTCGTTACCGTAGCGAGGTAAGTTGTATGCGTATGGTGCGTTAGTACGTATGGTGGAAAGCACTAGCAGCTTTCATCATCGTAGTGAGGTAAGTTGTGTGCGTAGTCAATGCGGTGAAGTTTAGTACGTATGGTGGTATGGTGAGGGTACATGATGTACTGTGGAGCGAAGTTGACGTAAGTTATTGTAAGGTGGTAAAAGCCACGTTACAGAGAGTATTATAGTTTTGTTCAAATAACGGTTGTTTGTAAGTCCTAAAACTAAAAGAGTCAGAGTCAGATTTATATATATACCAAAGTGATCAGGGTGACGAGTAGAGTTGAAATCCGGATGTCTGTCTGTCCGTCCGTCCGTCTGTCCTTCCGTCCGTCCGTGCAAGCTGTAACTTGAGTAAAAATTGAGATATCATGATGAAACTTGGTACACGTATTTCTTGGCTCCATAAGAAGGTTAAGTTCGAAGATGGGCAAAATCGGCCCACTGCCACGCCCACAAAATGGCGGAAACCGAAAACCTATAAAGTGTCATAACTAAGCCATAAATATAGATATTAAAGTGAAATTTGGCACAAAGGATCGCTATAGGGAGGGGCATATTTGGACGTAATTTTTTTGGAAAAGTGGGCGTGGCCCCGCCCCCTACTAAGTTTTTAGTACATATCTCGAAAACTACTACAGCTATGTCAACCAAATTCTATAGAGTCGTTTCCTTCAGGCATTTCCATATACAGTTCAAAAATGGAAGAAATCGGATAATAACCTCGCCCACCTCCCATACAAAGGTTATTTTAACAAGTAAGGAAGAGCTAAGTTCGGGTGTCACCGAACATTTTATACTCTCGCATGATAAAGTGATAATCGAGATTTCATTATACGTCATTTACATATTTTTCAAATACCGTATTTTTGTAAAGTTTTATTCCGCTATCATCATTGGTTCCTAATGTATACGTACATACAGAGAAGGCATCAGATGGAATTCAAAATAGCGTTATATTGGAAGACACCCAAACTTAGCCCTTCCTTACTTGTTGAATTTAAGTTTAAGTTTTTTTTTCAAAATTTCTGAAAATGTATGTAAAATTACTAAAATATGTATGAAGGTAAAAAGTGTCACGTACGTAATGTCACGTGAGTAATACATTTTTTTGTTGTCTTTGCCAAACCATGCTCAGTTGTTTTAGAAGCAAGCATGAATTATGAAGCTCCATTATTAACCTTTATAAAAAAAATTTTCCTGGATAAAAATCTCCTACAATTCGCTTACTTTCGCATTTTTTCTTACGGCTCTGAAAGCGATTTCCATTTTTGTCACGTGTGTAAGTCAGGTTTGATTGTCTGGAACTTGGGTACCCAATGCTCAATTTTCCAATAATAATACTTTTTGGAAAGAACTCATCACATACAATGCAGCGATCCTAAAATACATATATGACTTTTTCCCATTATATCTATTTCCATTTTTACAACATTCAAACGCAATTAAACGTGTACAAATGTCGCGTGAATTAAAGTTTACACTTTATTATTTTCTAAAAAATATATTTTTAGCTCCGTAGAGCGATCTTTATTTAATCACCTAAACAGTGTGAATTTTATGAACAGAAAAAGATGTTGTATACAAGCGGGTGCTTGTATTTATACAAAAAACTTAGCTTCAAAGTAATATATTTATCAGTTGTAGTTTTGTGGTTTCTATTCTATTGTGGAAAAGTACTGAAATGGAAAATTACTGATGTGGATGACAATTAGTTTAGTTATTTGGATAGTGTTATCTTATAGTAAATGATGTCAGCTTATTGCTAGGCAGATGTATATGTGTGTGTGGTAGCTATTATCAGTTGGGTTCAGTGTAAGTCATGTATTAACTCCCCCCTCCTTTATTGAAAAGATCTCCTGATCTTTTTATACGCTGGTGATTGCATCTTTCTTTATGAGATGTTCCAATCCTTGAGCCTTCAGTATTTGTTCATATCTTTTTTGTTGATTTTCTTTAAGTTTTAGAGTTTTACATTTCAATATGGCATAATACAATTTAAAACTTAAGTATATTGTTGTAGCTAGTATGCATATAATTATTAGGGTTACAAATATGTTTTGTATTGGGTGTTCTTCGTATGGTATAATAAATTTATGTAGTTTTTCAATGTTATTAAATTTATATTTTGAGTTTGATTCTAATATATCTAGGATTTTAATATTATTTTCTTCTTGTGACAGGATATATTTTTTAATTTCCTCGTTTTGATTGTGAAATATTATATTATTTAATTTTATATTTTCTTTAAACTGCACTAGGTATGTTCCTGTGATAGTTTCATTATTTATTTTATTTTTACCATTTATTAAAATATTTCCTTCATTTATTTCAATTATTTCTTCATTTGATTCTTCTTTTACATTGCATTGTGCTTTGAGGTTTAATAACATTGGTATTGTACAAGTATCTGTTTTAGTTTCTTGGATATAAATTTTGATCAAATATTTTTACATTTGTTAATTCTTTTTATTTCGTTTTTACATTTAGATACTTTATTGTCTAATTGTAACTTCCCATGTCGATATGCTTTTGGTGTAATATCATATGTTTCACATTTTTGTTTAATTATAGGGTATTTATATATAATAATAATTGTGTTATTAATTCTACAAGTGCGTATATCTGAATATTCCATTATATTTATTACAGGAATGTCTGAATTCTCTAATTTAACAATTTTTTCTATATCTTCCGTGTTTAACGATGCAGAGTAAAAGTTTTTATTTTTAGCGAAATTGATTGTTAAAGTTAAGTCTTCAAGTTCTTTGAGTATTTCTTGTAGCATTACTTGTTGATGAATTGTTTTATAATTAAAGGATTCCAACAGTTTTTCGAAGTGAGTGTTGATTGACCTCTGTTTATTATTATTTTCTACTATATCATTAATTTGTTGATTTATTTTTATCATATCGTCATGATCTGGTACGCCTGTTATAAAGCTAAGTGCTGATCCTAAGAAATTTATGCTCCTTTTCTTTCTTCTAATTATTAATTGATTTTTTAACACTTCTAATCTGTTGACTAAGGCTATGTCCCTATGTAATTCCGGAGAGTTTTTACGTAATGTTGAGAGTGTGTCATAATGTTCTAAAATTTTTGTTAAGTTTATCATGTGATATAAGAATCTGATTCATTATAAATGTATGACGGATATGTCTCGGTTAATGTAAACTTTTTATTTTCCACATTAGTTATTTGGTATATTAGTGATTTGTTCACTAGAATTATTAATATTATTATCGGGTAGTACATTTCGTATGTTATCTTTGTGTATTAGTTTATTTTTCGTTGTAAGCACCGTATTTTCTTTATTTTCTTTTACTATGTGTTTAATATATCTTTTGTTATATTTTTGTCTTCTACTACTTTTCTCATAAACTATTTGTCCTGGTTTATAATCTTTTTGGCTTCTTTTTTTATTATGATATTCTAACATACGTTCTTGGTTTTTTTCTATATTATTTTTCACTTTTTCGTTAATTTCCTTTTGATTAAAAAATAAGTCTACTGGTTTTTCCTTTATCACCGAATGAATAGTCCTGTTATATTCCTTGACTGCTGAGAATATTTCTTCTTCCGTAGTTGTAGTTCTGTCGTTAGCTAAAGTCCTCGCGATTACTTATATCGTTGAATGTAACCTTTCTACTTGTGCGTTGGAAGTTGAATGATTATTTGCTGTCTTTTCGTGTTTAATTTGTAATTTATTTAATAATGCGGTTGTGCCTATGCCGACGAATATGCTTTCATTATCGGTCATGAGTTCGGTACAGTTCGGAAAAATTTGTGATAACACTTCTTCTATTATTTCATGTAAATGTAGTTTACTTCCTAATTTACGAAAATATTCGTATGTAGTAAATCTATCTATAGAAGAGAGATAACTTTTGCCATTTATATAAAATATGTCCCTTTGTACTGATGTGCCTGGAGTATTTGGTAATGGGCTTTTTCCTAATAATTGTTTAATTGGTTTCCTTTCATATTTATTCTCCGTGCAGTTGACACAATTTTTCACCATCTTTTCTGTGTCTCGTTTTAGTGTTGGCCAATAACAAGTTTCTAATATTTCTTTATAGTTGTTTAGAGCGTTTCTGGGTGCTCTCTTGTGTGTAAAGTCTAATATATTTTCCCTATTTTTTTGTTCTATTATATCGTGTAGTTTATTTTGTGTAAATACTTTGTAGTAGGTTGAAGATATGTTTGCTATCTTTTCTTTGTGCTTATGCCACGTCTCTAAGTCAGTGTGGAATGCTGTTACTATTTTAGGTTTCATTATTTGTTTTAATGTTTGAATCATATATTCTTCAGTGTTATATTTTATTTCGAATCGTTCGTGTCGCGGAAATATAGTTGTTGCTGTTTTTTCGTTTGCTTGTGACGGTGTTAAAATAATTTGGGTTTGAAATGAATTTAATTTAATTTGCTATCATTTTTATGTTTCTTGGTGCGGATGATTCAGCTGAGTGCATTGACGTATCTGACATTATGTTTATTTGTCGTGATAAAGCGTCTGCTACAACATTTTCATGCCGTGGTTTGTATTTTAGCTTGGCACCGCATTCTTCTATCAAATTTTTCCATCTCTTTAATTTAGTATTCGGCTTTTTTTCTGATATGGAAAATATTAAAGACTGATAGTCTGTGTATATAGTTAGGTCTGCTATTCCGTATAAATAATTTCTAAATTTCTGTAATGCCCAAATTATGGCTAACATTTCCTTTTCATTTGTAGAATAATTTTGTTCCGTTTTCGTCAATGTTCTTGATATGAATGATATAGGATTTCTTCCTTGGTTTAGGACTGCTCCTATTGCGTAGTTACTAGCATCTGTGGTTAAGTCGAATCCCTTTTCAAAATCTGGTTGGTAAAGTTCTACTTTTTCTTTTAACCTAGTTTTTATTTCTTCTAGAGCATTCGTCGCTTCTTTATCTAGTTTAATCATTACATTAGTACTTTTATTTTTTGAGATGCTCCCATTTTCTCCTTTTAAATAAATGGTGAGGGGTTTGCATATATGTGCAAAATGTTTAACAAGTTTCCTGTAATAGGATGCTAGTCCCAAGAACGATCGTAGTTCCTTTAAATTTTCGGGTGTTTTATATCTATTTATTGCGTCTATCTTACTAGGGTCCACGGTGATTTTTCCGTTATGGATTATGTGTCCCAGAAATTCAGTTGTTGTTTGAGAAAAATTTGATTTTTCTTCCGAAATCTTCATATTTGCGGAGTGTAGTGTTTGTACTATATTTGTAACATCTTTGATATGTTGCTCTGGGTCAGCAGAGTAGATCAAGACGTCGTCGATATAGACATATGCACACTTCCCAATATATGTTCGGAGAATATCATCCACACATCTCTGAAATGTTGCCGGAGCGTTCTTTAATCCAAACGGTAATCGAAGGAACTCATATTTAGCTCCATTTACTGAGAAGGCTGTTTTTTCCCTATCTTCTTGTTTAATTAATATTTGGTGGAATCCAGATTCCAAATCTAGTGTTGTAAAATATCGTGCTTTCCCTAAATTCTGTAACGTCATTGTTATATCTGGAATTGGATATCTATCTGCGACCGTTTGTTTATTCAGTTTCTAAAAGTCTATCACCATTCGTTTCTTTGGTTTTCCCTCTTCGTCTAGCCCTTTCTTTGAAACTGTCCATATTGGTGAGTTGTATGGACTCTTGCTTTCTTTAATAATGTTGTTTTTTAATAATTTTTCTATTTCTTGCTTTAGGAAATCTTGGTCTGCATAAGGGTATGGATATTGACGAACCCAGACTGGCTCTTTAGTCTCTGTCCTAATTTCTGCTTGTATCGTTGTTGTAAACGGTAATATCTCATTATTATAATTATTCTTCATTAGCTCGTGTATTTCTTTTTCATAGGTTTTATTCCCTATTGTATAATTAATTTTTTCTTGATTCCTATTCTGTAGAGTACTCTCCTGTTCAAATGTTGCCGAGTAGTCAAATAGATCTATTCTAGCTTTCATTTTACGTAAGGCGTCTCCCCCTAATAGTATGTCGAATTCTTTTAGATCTGCGGTTTCGTGAAAATCCAAATCAAACCCTACTAAGTTAATTTCTCTTTTATGTGTTACTACTGAAGTTCCATGTAGTGTATTAAATTTTATTGGTTTATCTAGTCTTATCCTTTCTGCAAATGGATAGTCTTTACTTACATTACTACTTGTGGCACCTGTATCTATTAGTATATACACGTATCTTCCGTCTGGTGCAGTACGTCGGAGTGTTGGAAGACCGTGATGCCTTATAAAAAAATGTTTATGTTTGTTACTAGTATAATTGACGCTAGATACCTCATTATATAAAGATCCTGCATCCTCGTCTTCATCTTCTTTGATCTGATTCACTCGTTGGGCCTTACTTTGTGGTGTGAGTGATGTCTCATCCCGTGATCGCTTGAAGTGTTGGCCAAAGTTTTGTACAACTTGCCTGAATGGATTATTGGGTCTTTGTTGAGGCGGCAGCTGTCGCTGAGGATATTCTTGTTGTTGATTTCTTTGTGTATGCTGTGCATGCCTACGGAATCGTCCTGATGAGTCTACATCCATAGGTTCGACTGGTTGTTGTCTTTGCTGTTGATACTGCTGTAACCGTTGGTATCCTTGCATCACGGGTTGTGATACCCGTGGTGTATATTCTAGCTGATGATATTGTGAGTCATGTTGCATGGTTCTCGCGATACCATATGCTTCCATGATGTTGGTGCAGGCTCTGGAGTACAGTGCATTTTTAGTTGCTGCACTTCTTAGTCCCGCGATGAATGTCCTGACTGCTTTCAGTTGTATCTCTTGTGATAACGCAATGATCATGTTCTCATTTTTGTGCTGCATTTCTATTTTGGATAATACAGTGTTTAATGCCTGATTAAGGTGATCCAAGTACACGTGAAGAGGTTTGTTTTCTTGACGTATCTTCATCACGTCTTCCTCCAGGACATACAGTGGTCGCTGATCTGCATAGGAGTCATCCAGTCTGTCTATTATTTCATCAAAGTTTAACTTTGTGTTGTTGTTGATGAGTATCTGGGCCGCTTTCCCAGTTATCTTTCCTCGAATTAATATTAATGCTTCCGTGTAGATATTTTGTCCACGGAATTGTTTTACATTATTCATTAATGTAATAGCTAATCTTCTCCAGTTACGATATTCCTGATAGTATCCGCTGAATACGTTTATGGCTGATTTAAAGAGGTTTAAGTCTACCTCCTTTGGATCATTGTAGATACAAACTTCGTCCTTGGCTTCCTCTATGGGAGCTGGTCCTAGGTGAGCTTCGGCGAATCTGCGTTGTAAATCTACCATGATAGCTTGGAGAGCTGAGAATTCTGGTGATTGAGCCATCTTTGTTTTTAGTTTGAGACACTTGAATACTTTTTAAAAAATTTGTTGTTTTCTACTCGTATTCTCACTTTGAAGGAGTTTATTTTGATTCCTTTTAGCAGTGGGTACCTGCTCGGGCGCCAATTAAAGTTTACACTTTATTATTTTCTAAAAAATATATTTTTAGCTCCGTAGAGCGATCTTTATTTAATCACTTAAACAGTGTGAATTTTATGAACAGAAAATGATGTTGTATACAAGCGGGTGCTTGTAATTATACAAAAAACTTAGCTTCAAAGTAATATATTTATCAGTTGTAGTTTTGTGGTTTCTATTCTATTGTGGAAAAGTACTGAAGTGGAAAATTACTGATGTGGATGACAATTAGTTATTTGGATAGTGTTATCTTATAGTAAGTGATGTCAGCTTATTGCTAGGCAGATGTATATGTGTGGTAGCTATTATCAGTTGGGTTCAGTGTAAGTCATGTATTAACTCGTGCGAAACCATGGAAACACCCATATGTAAAATTTCATTTACATCAAATGGTGTTTCTGTGATATTAAATTTTGCTTTAATAGGGTTCCTACTGTATTTTGATCTGTTGCAAATAACACAATTATTTATATATTTTTGTACGAAAACTTTGAGGTTTTTGTAGTAAAGTTTTGATTTGATACCTTCATAATTTTCTGTTATTCCTGAATGTTCTGTTTCATTAATATGATATTTAGCAATTTGTTTAAATAATTCATTTTCACTGCTAACTTCTTTCACGTTAAAGCTACATTTATTAAATTTTACTTCAGTGTTAAATAACTCTACTAACTTGTATTGAACCTGCTTGTATAAATTATTGGGAAGTTCGGTATATATTCCAACCCTTTTCGACTTTATATGTTGCCTAAACAAATCGGCCATATAATTAGTCTCAATATCATTTGAATTTATATATATTTTGATTTTACCGTTTGCTGCTTTCGTGTCTTGCGTTTTATTATTTGTAATTAAAATTTGAGTTGTAAATCTGTTGACTACTGTATTGAGTGGTGTAAAATTTTGATAGGTACTGTTATCTTCTTCAAAGTTTTCGTTATTTAATATGTTGCCTGATTGACTATTTATTCGGCTCATAAAATCGGCTACTTTATTTTCCTTACCCTTTATGTAGTTAATATGTATGTTATATTCGCCAAGTTTCAAGAGCCACTTTTGGAGTTTTGGGTTAATATCTTTTCCTTTCGTCTTTGTGTGCAACCAAACAAGTGGTTGATGGTCTGTTAGGAGTTCAAATGGTTTGCCATATAAATATGGTCGAAAATAATTGACTGACCAGACGAAAGCAAGCAATTCTTTTTCGATTGCAGCATAAGGTTTTACGTGGTCGTTTAAGGTAATACTAGCGTAAGCGATGGGGTGATTTTCTTGAGAAAGGACTGCTCCTTTTGCATTATCACTAGCATCTGTTGTTAGTTTAAAATTTTTAGACCAGTCTGGGTATTTCAAAATCTAACCCTCCGATTTTGAAATACCCCGACTGGTCTAAAAAGCATTTTTTTCAATTTTTCGAATGCACCTATATATTGAGTATCTTTTATATTAATTGTGGTATTTTTCTTTAGGTACTTTGTAAGTCCGTGGACTACTTTAGCATAATCCTTTATGAATTTCCTATAGTAGCCTGTTATACCTAAGAATGATTTTATTTGTTTTTGGGTGTGGGGAAGCTTTAGCTTTTGAATGGCTTCATCTTTTGTTGAATTAGGTTTAATTCCTTCTGTGGTCAAAGTGTGACCAAGATATTCAGTTTCTTTGCAAAAAAAAATTGCATTTGTCTATTTGGATTTTAAGATTGAACTCCCTTAATTTTGCAAAAATTTGTTTTATGCTGTTCATATGCTCTTCTATGGAAGTGCTAAAAATGAGTATATCATCGAGATATACAACGCGTATTTTGTTAATATATTCCCTAAGTACCGAGTTAATCAAACGTTGGAAGGTGGAAGGGGAATTCTTCAACCCAAATGGCATACGGATGAATTCGTAATGCCCGAAGGGGGTAGAAAAGGCAGTTTTCTTTTGATCGTTTTCATCCATTAATACTTGGTGAAATCCCTTCGCTAAGTCAATTGTTGAAAAGTAATTTGCTTTTCCTAATTTGTCTAATATATTATCTATAATAGGAATAGGAAATTTATCATCGACTGCGATTTCGTTGAGTTTTCTATAATCTACAACAATACGCCATTTTTGTTTCCCTGAATTATCCGATTTTTTGGGTACTATCCAAATTGGAGAATTGTAAGGGGAAAAGCTTTCTTTAATAATGTTTTGCTCCAACATTTCATTCACCTGCCTTTTAATTTCTTCTTCGTGTATCTTTGGGTACCTGTATATTTTAGAATATACAGGTTTATTCGTATTTGTTATTATCTGGTGTTTTATATTATGTGTGTGAGTTAACTTTTCTCCTTCTCTATAAAACATATTAGAATATTTTCGCAAAATCAAATCCATATATGTTTTTTCCTCCTCATTCATATCATCTCTATAGAGTTTTGATACGTTTTCCAAATTTAAGGTTGAGGATTCCGGTGTAGGGATTTTCGTATTTATGAATTTTATTTTATTGTTATTAATTTCAAGAAAATCTTCTTCAATATTAATTTTTGCATTTAATGCTTTTAGTATATTTTTACCAATTAGTCCGTTGAAGTTTTTATTTCTGAATGAGGTTACCTTCCAAGCCATTTTATTCGGGTCACTGAATTCTTCTATCCTGATAGTGTACTATATATGTTAGGTTTTACTAATTTAGTCTTTTTATATTCTTTTAATGAATGTTTGTCGATCAGGGTTGTCGTAGAACCGGTATCAATTAAGCATTTAATTATACTTTTACCTATTGTTAAATTTACTATCGGTAAATGTTGTTCTCGCTGGTTAATTGAAAATTTACCTCACCAGTTTCTTCTGTATCGGTATTATTTTCTTGAAGATAAGCGACATTATTTTGGTTTCTACTTGTGTATATTGGATTTCTATATGCCCCTAAATTTCTTGAAAATTGTTGTTGTGTTTGGGGATTATCTTGCCTCAAATTATTGTTTTGGTTTTGAAACCGGTTATTTGTTTGCCTGTCTTGATAATTATTTTGATCTACTGGGTTGCGATTTGGCTTAAAATTATTGCTCCTATTTGATTGTGTGTTGTTGCTGTTTGTACTAATTCTATTCTGTACCAGACCACACTCCTCCAGACAATAATATGCTTCTCTAAGATTCCCTATGCTTCTACCATGTATTATGCTGGCTAGATGCACTGGCATGCTGCTGAAAAATGTTTTTAATATCATTGGCTCGTTTATTGCCGGAGAAAACTCTTTTGGTTTTCCCGGGTCTTGATAGTATTTATTGTTTAACTTATCTAATATATTTTTAAGATAATAAAATGATTGGCTTACATTATAATTTCTTACGTTCAGCGCCTTGTGGTACAGTTGATGATACGATTCGCGAACTCCAAAATTCATCAGGAATTCTTGTTTTGTTTCTGTCCAGCTTGGATTGTCGAGGGCTCTAATTGTGTTGGCTTGTTCTCCTTGAATTTTTTTTTTGGACGTGCCGCTTATAGAAATACTACTCCATATTGGTACCGGCAAACATGTCGATTAAAAGTTCGACTTCATTAATGAATGATGTGACGTCGTATGTATTATCTCCTCGGAACTCCTGGACTCTCGCTGATTCTTTTAGTGCTTCCGATAGTGGTAATTGAAAAGTTGAATTGTTAGGTGGCAAGTGACGTGTTGCAGCAGATGGAGTTTGATTTGCTGCAGCTGATATTGATGTTTCTATTGACACTGCCGATGTGGGTGCTTGTTCTGTTATATGTGTTTCCATTTTTTTTTCGACTTCGTCAGTTGTATTTTAACTTTAATTTACAGCCCTATTCCCACATTATTGTGAGAAAAACGTGGGGTGGTTTGTGACATACATATTTTTCATATATCATTATTATTGTTAGTTTATACAAAGAATTATTTTTCACTTTTTAGTTTGATATGCTTTAAAAGCGTGTTTTTTAGTTTTTTTAAATATATTTATTTAATTGTGAAGGCTAAGCCTTAGCTGTGGTTTTAGAAAAAATCTATTCATAATAATTTTTTTTCATTGAGTTATAAAATTAATAAGAAAAAAAGAATTTTTCCAAAAATAGTAAAATTTCAACCGTTAATATCTTTTAAACGGTTGGGTTTACGAAAAAATCATAAGAGACCATATTTTCGAGCATTCAATTTCCTACAAAACCTAATTAACAAAATATTTTTTCAAGTAGTTGGAAGCGAGATATAAATTTTTCTATCTGATAATAAGAAAAAATAGAAAACCGTTAGGCGGAGGACCTTCCCGTTACAATTAAAAACTCATATTTGGAGAGGCTTTCTTAGAGGTGTCTAGGAATCTATTTTTGCGAGTACCAATTGAAAAAAAAAAAAAAGTTTTTTTTTTGAATCACCCTAATGTACATATAGTTTTCTTGTTTTGTGTCACTGCACTTTGTTACCGAATTCAGTTTGTTTGTGTTTTAGTATAAATGTATATAAGTATGTAAGTTTATTTTGAATTTTGTACCGCACTTTTTGTCACCACTTTTATGTTTAATTTGATTTTAGTTTTTCAAATAGTGCCTTTCTGTAAGGCTCGAAGGACCATGAATAGTTTTGTAACCACTATATCTTTATTTTTAGTTTCGTACTCACTATGCACATACATAATATATAAGATAGTTTAGATGGGCATAACACACATAATAACAAGTAAGGAAGGGCTAAGTTCAGGTGTCACCGAACATTTTATACTCTCGCATGATAAAGTGATAATCGAGATTTCATTATCCGTCATTTACATATTTTTCAAATACCGTATTTGTGTAAAGTTTTATTCCGCTATCATCACTGGTTCCTAATGTACATATATATTATACAGAGAAGGCTTCAGATGGAATTCAAAATAGCGTTACATTGGAAGAAGGCGTGATTGTTAACCGATTTCACCCACATTCAGGGTGTTAAGAAAATACTATATACCGAATTTCATTGAAATCGGTCAAGTAGTTCCTGAGATTTGGTTTTTGGTCCATAAGTGGGCGACGCCACGCTCATTTTCAATTTAAAAAAAAGCCTGGGTGCGGCTTCCTTCTGCCATTTCTTCCGTAAAATTTAGTGTTTCTGACGTTTTATGTTAGTCGGTTAACGCACTTTTAGTGATTTTGAACATTACCTTTGTATGAGAGGTGGGCGAGGTTATTATCCGATTTCTTTTTCCATTTTTGAACTGTATATGGAAATGCCTGAAGGAAACGACTCTACAGAGTTTGGTTGACATAGCTATAGTAGTTTCCGAGATATGTACAAAAAACTTAGTAGGGGCGCCTAATGCGATCCTTTGTGCCAAATTTGACTTTAATATCTTTATGTATGGCTTAGTTATGACACTTTATAGGTTTTCGGTTTTCGCCATTTTGTGGGCGTGGCAGTGGGCCGATTTTGCCCATCTTCGAACTTAACCTTCTTATGGAGCCAAGAAATAATTGTACCAAGTTTCATCATGATATCTCAATTTTTACTCAAATATCACTTTGGTTTATATAACCCTATATCTGACTCTTTTAGTTTTAGGACTTAGTACAAACAACCGTTATGTGAACAAAACTATAATACTCTCCTTAGCAACTTTGTTGCGAGAATATAAAAATATCCGTGTCACTCAAGTTTATAATAACAATGTAATCTATTGTTAAAGTATTTAATTTAGTACAATGTTATTTTAAGGTCAAATTGTAAATTAAATGTTTTAAAAAATTTAATGTTCCACTGTGTTTGACAAATTGTGTGTAACGAAGTGTTTTAATGTCCGAATGGAACTCGAATGGAAATCGGTGCGGGCGGAACACTGTCGAGCGAAGTCATAAGTAGTGTTAAAGCGGCGCAGTATCAATCGAATGTAAATGTGCGGCTTGTATATATCGAATAGTCCGCTTTCCCTTTTGCCCATCCTTTTTGTTAGGTGGGTTGATTGATGTGGAATGGTGGTGAGTTGTCTTGAGTGGTATCAGCTGTGGTGAATTGCGCTGTTGCATTAGGATGCGCCAGTTTTACCGGGTAGAGGGGGTGGATACTTAACTCATTTAAATATTCGGTATGGGGGTTGTTGTTCCTTTGTGCTTATTTCACACCCGAATCGGGCCTGGAAGTAAAATTAACCTATTGCAGACTGATAGGCCGTTGCATTCACTCATTCACACGTTTTTTCATAGCACGCTACCTGATATCCTGTATCCAATGGCGTCGTTGTTACCCCGTATTGCTGCATGCTTTGGCGTTGTAGCATATCGTCTATGTAAGGAGACTGATTCATTGAAATGTGGCCTGTATCGCCATCGAGCTGAATCTGCATATCCATGAACATCTGAAGGGAGCCTTTATCAACGCATTCGAACTTGGTTGAAATCATTGTTTTAATTTGTGTTAAATCAGACTTTTTCTGGCACGCTATAAATAAATCATCTACATCGATTAATAATAATCAAAGGCTACCTTCTATGTCCTGTTTATACAAGCACGGTTCATTCTGGCATTGAGAATAACCAATTTTACACAGCACCTTGTTCAGCTTGGAGTTCCACTCTCTTCCTGCTTGCTTTAACCCGTAAATCGCTTTGTTCAATCGTAACAATTTTTCGTTCGGTCTACATACCCCCTTCATGTAGATTACGTCTGTTACTACTCGCTGGTAAGATAAACCGTACAAACGTCCTTCTGAAGCAAGTGTAACTTCAGTTCGACAGAGAGGGCGAGTACCAAGCGTATCGTTTCATATCGACACACCTGAGAAAATGTTTCGTTATAGTTCACGCCCGAACTTCTGGGCTATCAAACGTGCTCACCTGCGCCAGTTTTATCTCTTTTCACTGTGTAAACCCATTTACACCCGATTACTTGTTCACTCTTTGGTAAGTCTGCCACAGTCCACGTGCCATTTGCTACCAAGGCCTTATGCTCTGCGTCCATAGCCGCCTGCTAGTATGAAGCATACTTGCCGTCAGTTGCCTTTTTAAATGTCTGGAAAATGGTATGTCTACAGATTTTACTGCCTGAATAACATTGTAGCTCATCTTCGGACGAATTATACCGTTCCGAATAATTCGTGGTCCTATCTTACGTTTCTGCTCCAACTCTGGCTCATCTGCACTACCGTGTTCGTCACTTTCTTCATTGCACATACGTTTCTCTTGCTTAACTTCACTTCTGCAGTGGATAAGTGTTTCTATATTAGGACTTCAATTAGCTGGTTTAGCTGGTAATACATCACAGACGATTTGATCATCTGGCTGGGATTCGTTGAAATGTTCATAGAACAAAACATCATGTTTTTCTTGAATTTGATGCTTTTCTTGATCGTAGAGTCTGTAAGCTTTTGATATCAAGGAGTACCTGAGTCTGTACTCTTTACCTTTCGCATGGAATTTGTGTTTTCGCGCTTTGTTTAAGCCAACAGCTACATACCCAAATGTACGCATATTTTTTATATCCGGATTTCTACCACTGCTGGCTTCATATGGTGGCATGCCAAGTAACGCTGGCGATCTGTTGCGGATATTACACACTGTTTGCACTGTCTCTGCCCATAGAAACTCTGGCATATTTGAGTGTACAAGTAAACTTCTTGCCATATCAAGAACGGTTCACTCGTTCTGCGACGCCGTTCTGTTGGGGCTGTAGGATACCGTCAGCTGGCGTGATTGATGTTTTCTCGGCCGTTGTCGCTCCGTAAGAATTTGATTTTCCGCAGAGTCTGGCATTCGACCATTTTCTTGAAAGTTACGAAATTTTCAAACACCTCATCTTTAGACTTGAGAAAAATGTGAAAATACGCCGAGACCTGTCACCGATGAAGGTTAAACAAGAAAAAACGTTAACTTCGGCTGCACCGAAGCTAGTATACCCTTGACAGGTACATTTCTTTTAGTAAATATGTGTCCAGATGGTATGAAAGCTATATGCTATAGTAATCTGATCTGAAGAATTTTTTCGGAGATTATGTAATTACCTTAATCAGTAATCCATGTCAAATTTCGAAGATACCACGTCAAATGCGAAAGTTTTCCATACAAGTCCTTGATTCCGATCGTTCAGTTTGTATGGCAGCTATATGCTATAGTTAACCGATCTGAACAATTTGTTCGGAGATTACATTGTTGCCTTATAAGCTCAACATACTGTTGATTTATATATATGTATACTTTATAGCAGTGGTGCCCAAACATATTTTTTCTACCGCCCACTTTGAGAATAAATATTTTTTTAGCGCCCCCATTTTTTCACCTATTTAAAAACCACTATAACTTCAAATTAATTATTGTGACCTATACGAGTATATGTATGTATATTAACGGAGAATTTTAAACGAAACTTTTACTGTAACCAGCAACTTGAAGCCTGAGCGCAGTAGGTAACATACAACGGCGCTTAGGTCTCAAGTTAATTCTTACAGGCTCCACCTGCCAATAAAAATGATTATTGAAACACAACACTATAGTATTAAAACAGAGAATCTTTTATTAAAAATAAAACTAAAATAATCGATTTATATATAAAAACTCATGTGAAGGATGAATCTGATGCTGTTTAATAAGTTTGTTAATATCAGGTTCCAAATTACACAAGAACAGTCGCAAGTCGCCATGTTCGGTAACAAGCAGACGATTTCTATTTTTAGTAAGCAGTGTTGTCACAGCACTAAATCCACGTTCACCCAAATATGACGTTGGGAATGCTATCAAGAATCGTTGAACGATTGGACACAATCCAGGGTATATTTGCGAGATCGGTTTTTGTAGCCAAAATTCTTGGTAACCATTTTTGAACTTGATTTTTACTTCCTCGTTTGTTGTCAATTCTATAAGTTCTTCTTCCAGCTGAGGTGACATTGCTGTGTTGACATTTGAAAACGGATCCAACCCCCAGTCTGGTATTTCCAAGTTCAAAATGTCCTGGTATCGTTCGGTGAAGTCAATGTGGAGGTTTTCCAAATGTTGGCAGTAGGCAATCAATTCGTCGTTACTGCATGATACTGATAAATTCGGAAAATTGTGAAACTCACGTCTGCCCAGATTCTTTTTGTGTAAAAGCAGTTTGGCTGCGAAAGCAGCAACGACGTTTTTTGTTTTAATTAAATTTAGTTTATCGCCTTGCAGTTGGAGATTCATGTCGTTGAACAATTTATACAGGTCTGTCAAGTAAGCTATATCATTCTTTGATGTTATGAGCTTGTCTTGAAATTCTATATCTTTAGTTTCCAAGAACTCTATTACAGAGTCAAACAGGTTGTAGAATCGAGTCAGACAATTGCCTCTTGATAGCCAACGAACTTCAGTATGAAACAACAAACGATTGAAATCCTCGCCATTAGTAACACAAAAGCTGATGAAATAATTTATCATTCAAAGAGCTGTTGCGGATTTTATTGACTGCTTTGATGACATATTGCAGTGATTGAAATAGTTTTTCACTTAAGTTTCTAGCAACTTAATGTTGTCTATGAATAAAGCAATGTACACCAAGGACATCTGGAATTTTATTTTTTAAGTACGCTATGAAGCCGTTATGGCATCCTGTCATAGCCGGCGCCATCCGTAGCAACTGAAATAATATTTGTCAAAGGAATTTCTTTCTCATCGCAAAACTTTTCCGATATATTGAATATGGTTTCGCCTTTTGTATCGGTCTCTAAATTTCTATCAAATAATAGTTCTTCACACATTTTCTTATCTTTAATAAAACTCACGTAAGACAACAACAATGCTTCATTAGATGGTAAAGTGGGCTCATCCAACTGAACTGGCTTGTCCTCAGGTGATCGCACAATGATTATTCAATGTTTTCAGCCATTTCATCAATTCGTCTTTGCACAGAATTATTACTCAAAGGAATTTTTCGGATAATATCTGCGGCCGGTATATGAAGCACGGTAGTTATTACTTCATTTATTGCTGGCAATATTAACTCTTCTGAGATGTTATGTGGTTTGCCTTTTTGAGCAATTAACAAAGAGATATTGTACGAAGCTCGAAGTCCGTCGTCATCTTGCTTAGCAGCCGCCGAAAATAGTTTTGCTACACTTGGCGAGTATTATGCTTCTTCTCTAGGTCTTGAAAATATGCTACATTCTTGTCTCTCTTATCTGGATGCATTTTATTCAAATGATCTTGCAGTCTTGAAGGCTTCATTGCTTCATTCGAAAATGTTTTTAGACATAGAAAACACAAAGGCAAGGATGGGTTTGTGGGATTTTCAATGAATCCGAATTTAATGTATTCCGCACAGTATTGCCGTCTCTTCTTTTTTACTTCCGACATTGTTTTGCTTTGAGAAATACGTTTAACTTCGCGAGTAGTGTAAAGGAGACGTAAGTAATGCCCACCTATTGCGCGCAGAACCACAAATTAATATAAAGTAAATATTACATTGTTTATATAGGAATGCTTAAGCACAATTATTGTATAGTAGTCCAAAAATATGAATTCTTATTCTTCCTAGAAATACATTTGTAAAAAAAGGATCTTTCTCCTTTTCAAATTATCTCATTTTTCCCAGAAATACATTTGTAAAAAACGATTTTTCTCCTTTTCTTATTATCTTATTTTTCCCAGAAATACATTTGCAAGTAAGGATAAAGATCCTTTTTTTATTTTCCACATAAAAGATTTAAGGAGTTCAAAAGCTCAAAACGTGCGCTACATCAGCTATCTACCCGACGTCATTTCGCAAGTGATAAAATAAATTATTCAAGAGCTCAAAGCATGCGCTACATCAGCTCGAACCTACCTACAATACACCTTTGTGCAAATGATTATTTTATGATGGCAAATGCCCACATACAAATTTGGCAATGGCAATAGCAATACGTTTGACAATTAGTATTCTATAAATTCTATCCTGTCGAGATGCCCCGTTATGAAACGGAGCGACCGATTGACATGATTTTCAGTTTTTCTATATTCAATAAAATAGGACAGATATATGAACTACGCGGAGAGAAATATAGAATCGAGTTTGAGCAATCTTTTAATTCATATTAGTTGATGTTCACAAGTTGTTGTTGAGAGTCGAGAGATGATGTAGTTGTTGTCTAAGAGGCCTCCTAGCTAAATAAAATTACAAATAACCCTCCAGGCCTCTACACAACGCCCCCATTTTCTTTCTGGGCCTTTTACCGCCCCCCTTGACACCTGCAGCGCCCACAACGGGCGTTATCGCCCACTTTGGGAAGCACTGCTTTATAGGGTCTCCGAAGCTTCCTTCTGGATGTTACAAACTTCGTGACAAACTTAATATACCCTGTTCAGGGTGTAAAAATATGAAGAACCACCAAGAGAACGCTTTTCAAATAAACCGGATACGTCGGTATGCACTAGCTCCAACAATTGTTGTGCTCGATTTTTAAACGCCACTGGAAACGTTTGAGTGTGGATTTTACTTTCTATACACGTTTTGCACTGCGTACTGTCTGGGAACTTCACATTTTCTATACCAAACACCATTTTATTTTTTGTTAGCTTCATCAGACTGTCATAATTTAAGTGGCCACATCTATTATGCCAAATTTCTGATCTGCACTGTGCTGCACCAAAACACGCGTTGATAATACACTCAAATATGAACAATTTATTCCTCTTTTCTGGTTTTAAAAACTGTTCATCATTCTTACGTATGGCTTACGATAGCGTTTTCGTTGTTAAAGCTTAATGTTCAACCACCACGTTCGACATCTCGACTCACCGATACAAAATTCCACTTCATTTGCGAGACATGTAATAAATCCTCCAACCGTAGCTCACACAAATCTGTGTAAACTACAACGTCGTCTCTGCCTACTGCGCGTATAATGTTGTTGTCGGCCAACATAACATCCTCTGCTTGTGTGACATAATTTGTAAAAGGATTGCGTGAGGCACTCATATGTGCCGTTGCGCCGCTGTCCAGGTACAATCTCGAGTGTTTTAAATCACCCACATCTGTCGCTGCTAAAACTGTAAAAGACCTACATATGTTGTTGTTGCGATTCTGTCGATTTTTCAATTTCTGCATTGGATTTTGTAGTGACCCCGTAGACCATATTTGTAACATTTGATATGAGTCTTCTCCTCTTGTTTTTTCCCCACCGGCTTTGAAGTTGCTGGAACGCCTGTTGTTCACTGTAATGTTCTGGTTTAGATGTACTGCCCCTGCGATCTTCTTTTTCTAGTAACTTTATTTTTAAGGCAGACTATCGCGTGTTTCCATGGCGATAAAGAAATTTGCAAAGCTTTTGGGCAAGCTTAAAAGTAATGTTATTATTTCCAGCTCTTCACTGAGCTTAATGTCAACCTCCGAGAGCTTGCCAACTGTTGTACAAAATTTATTTATAAAGCTGGATAAAGCGGCGCCTTCTATCATCCTCGATGGCTTCACACTCAATGTCATCATGGCTAATGCTTTGTTATCAATCGCATCCCAGCCCTTTCCTTCTGCTGCTTGTCTCTGTCCACTGATCACTTACGACGCCTTTGCATGCACCCGTTCGCTGCGCATTTGGATGATCCAGGTATCGTAATTACCTTCATCTAAGTTTTCAATTTGATACATGGAACTAATTCGGGGATACCAAATTCAGACATCGCGGCATAAATGCAGCTCCTTTTGGTGCTGTCGAAAGCAGCTTTGAAATCGACGAAGAGGTGGTGTGTGTCGATTCTCTTTTCACGGGTCTTTTCCAAGATTTGGCGCATCGTGAATATCTGGTCGCTTGTTGATTTGCCAGGTCTAAAGGTACACTGATAAGGTCCAATCATTTTGTTGACGGTGGGCTTTAATCTTTCACACAATGCGCTCGATAGAACCTTATACGCGATGTTGAGGAGGTTTATCCCACGGTAGTTGGCGCAGATTGTGGGGTCTCCCTTTTTGTGGATTGGGCATAGCACACTTAAATTCCAATCGTTGGGCATGCTTTCGTCCGACCATATTTTACAAAGAAGCTGACGCATGCCCCTTATCAGTTCTTCGCCGCCGTGTTTGACTTGCTCGGCCGGAAATCCGTCGGCCCCTGCCGCTTTGTTGTTCTGAAGGCGGGCAATTGCTATTCGAACTTCTTCATGGTCGGGCAATGAAACGTCTGCTTCATCGTCATCGATTGGGGAATCGGCTTCGCCTTCTCCTGGCATTGTACTTGCACTGCCATTCAACAGGCTGGAGAAGTGTTCCCTCCATAATTTAAGTATGATCTGGGCATCGGTGACTAGATCACCTTTGGGGGTTCTACAAGAGTATGCTCCGGTTTTGAAACCTTCTGTAAGCCGCCGCATTTTTTCGTAGAATTTTCGAGCATTATCTCTGTCGGCCAGCTTATCAAGCTCTACGTACTCACGCATTTCAGCCTCTTTCTTTTTCTGTCTGCAAATGCGTCTCGCTTCCCACTTCAACTCTCGGTACCTATCCCATCTCGTGCGTAAGCAGTTTGAAATGCCGTCCCACAGTTCGCTTATACCGAATTGTTGACGAGTACTCTCAGAGAGCAGGAGTGAAAGCCGAGTAGAAAATTGTTCGGCTGTCTGTTGTGATTGCAGCTTCTCGACGTCGAACCTGTCTTGTGTTTGGTGGCGTGCGTTTTTTTCTACACAGAGGCGGGTGCGAATCTTGGCTGCGACAAGATAGTGGTCCGATACGATGTTAGGACCTCGGAGCGTACGCACCACTAGAACATTGGAGACGTGTCTTCCGTCTATCACAACATGATCGATCTGGTTGGCGGCTTTTCGATCCGGAGACAGCCAGGTAGCTTGATGAATCTTTTTATGCTGGAATCTAGTACCACAGATAACCATATTTCGGGCCCCGGCGAAGTCAATCAGCCTCAACCTATTTGGGGATGATTCGTCGTGGAGGCTGAATTTACCGACCGTAGTGGTCACATCGTCTTTCTCTTCGGTCGGGGCGTGGGCGCAAATCAGCGATATGTTGAAGAACCTCGCTTTGATGCGGATTGTGGCTAGACGTTCATTCACCGGAGTGAATGGTAGTACTCGGCGACGGAGTCTCTCTCCCACCACGAATCCCACACCAAACTTGCGCTCCTTTATATGGCCACTGTAGTAAATGTCACAAGGACCTACTCGTCTCTGTCCTTGTCTCGTCCATCGCATTTCTTGGACGGCGGTGATGTCAGCCTTTATTTTCACGAGGACATCAACCAGCTGGGCAGAAAAGGGTCCGGACATTCCAAGTGCATGCCCTTATATCGTAGTCCTTATTTCGTTTGCCATGGTCCTCATCAAAAGGGGGTCTCTCATCTGAGGCAGTTGGTAATCTTTCATTGGAGGTGTTTTTTTTATGTGGCGGGTCCCAAACCCAGCGCACAACCCTATGTAGGGGATGTTTCGCCTTCTCACTTTAGCTCGCTTTCAAACGGATGTTTTCAGGCTACGCAGAGGATACTTGGTCAAAGACCGGAAGTTGTGAGCTGCTTGAGCCATTTGTAAAAGAATCGTTTCTGGCCACTCTCAAGTGAACGGCGATCAGAGAACTTTCCACACTTGCGTGAACTTCTACACATGACTCCTTTCTCCTACTCCGGTCTGAGTAGGCAATTGCGAAGCAAAGTCCTCTCTCAATGAACAAAAACCAAACTCTATAAGTCAGTCATAATTCCCGTCCTGCTATATGGTGCAGAGGCTTGGACGATGATAACAACTGATGAGTCGACGTTGCGAGTTTTCTAGGGAAAAGTTCTGCGAAAGATTTACGGCCCTTTGCGCGTTGGCCATGGCGAATATCGCATTCGATGGAACGATGAGCTGTATAAGATATGCGACGACATTGACAAAGGCCAGCGAACTAAAAGACAGCGGCTACGCTGGCTAAGTCATGTTGCCCGAATGGACGAAAACACTGCAGATCTGAAAGTATTCGACGCAGTACCCGCCGGAGGAAGCAGAGGAAAAAGAAGAGCTCCACTCCGTTGGAAAAACTAGGTGGAGAAAGACGTAGAAGAAAACGCTTGGAATATCCTATTGGCGCCACGTAGCAGAAGAAACGACTGGCGCGCTGTTGTTAACTCGGCTATAATCGTGTAAGCGGTATCTACGCCAACTAAGAAGAAGGTGATTCAGAGATAATCCTTTTTTTGCAATGATATGTCTGTATGTCAAAACTGGGTAGAATCGGACCAATTCTTCTCTTATCCTCCACATAATTAATACACAGATTTTAGATTTTCGAGGAGAGTTTATACCTCATATATCGGCCAGTATATAAGTTATACCAATGAAAAGAAGCGTGCCTAAAAGAAATAAATTTGAGCGGAAACTTGGCCTAGCCCCTATAATATCAGGATTTTCAAAAATCCGGCTGGCTTTTCTCTATTACAATTTAAAGTTTTTTCTTTGTCCATCCGTCCGTCCGTGCAAGCTGTAACTTAAGTACAAATTGATATATCATGCAGAAACTTGGTACACGTATTTCTTGGCTCCATAAGAAGGTTAGGTTCGAAGATGGGCAAAATCGGCCCACTGCCACGCCCACAAAATGGCGAAAACCGAAAACTTATAAAGTGTCATAACTCAGCCATAAATAAAGATATTAAAGTGAAATTTGGCACAAAGGATCGCATTAGGGAGGTGCATATTTGGACGTAATTTTTTTGGAAAACTAAGTTTTTTGCACATATCTCGGAAACTATTATAGCTATGTCAACCAAACTCTATATAGTCGTTTCCTTCAGGCCCACCACGCCCACCTCCCATACAAAGGTTATGTTAAAAATCACTAAAAGTGCGTTAACCGACTAACAAAAAACGTCAGAAACACTAAATTTTACGGAAGAAATGGTAGAAGGAAGCAGCACCCAGGCTTTTTTATACTCTCGCAACAAAGTTGCCAAAGAGAGTATTATAGTTTTGTTCACATAACGGTTGTTTGTAAGTCTTAAAACTAAAAGAGTCAGATATAGGGTTATGTATACCAAAGTGATCAGGGTGACGAGTAGAGTTGAAATCCGGATGTCTGTCTGTCCGTCCGTCCGTCTGTCCGTCCGCCCGTGCAAGCTGTAACTTGAGTAAAAATTGAGATATCATGATGAAACTTGGTACACGTATTTCTTGGCTCCATAAGAAGGTTAAGTTCGAAGATGGGCAAAATCGGCCCACTGCCACGCCCACAAAATGGCGAAAACCGAAAACCTATAAAGTGTCATAACTAAGCCATAAATAAAGATATTAAAGTGAAATTTAGCACAAAGGATCGCATTAGGAAGGGGCATATTTGGACGTAATTTTTTTGGAAAAGTGGGCGTGGCCCCGCCCCCTACTAAGTTTTTTGTACATATCTCGGAAACTACTATAGCTATGTCAACCAAACTCTACAGAGTCGTTTCCTTTAGGCATTTCCATATACAGTTTAAAAATGGAAGAAATCGGATAATAACCACGCCCACCTCCCTTACAAAGTTTATGTTAAAAATCACTAAAAGTTCCTTAAACGACTAACAAAACACGTCCGAAACACTAAATTTTACAAAAGAATTGGCAGAAGAAAGCTGCACCCAGGCTTTTTTTAAAATTGAAAATGGGCGTGGCGTCGCCCACTTATGAACCAAAAACCATATCTCAGGAACTACTAGACCGATTTCACTGAAATTTGGTATATGACATGTAAGAAATATGGGTGAAATCGGTTTACAACTACGCCTTCTTCCAATATAACGCTATTTTGAATTCCATCTGATGCCTTCTCTGTATAATATATACATTAGGAACCAATGATGATAGCGGAATAAAACTTTACACAAATATGGTATTTGAGCTGAGGTAACCCTTGTGGAAAAATTGTCGTGATCGGACTATAACTTTTCAAGGTCCCTGATATCGAACACGAAGAACTCAGTGCCTAACCTAACATAACCTAATTTTTCACCGAAAATATCGGTAAATCTCTCAGACATTTTCATGTAATTCAGAGGGCATCATTTTTATACTCTCGCAAAAAAGTTGCTAATAACAGTATCTCGATTATCACTTTATCATGCGAGAGTATAAAATGTTCGGTGACACTCGAACGTAGCCCTTCCTTACTTGTTTTTAAATTGAAAATGGACCAAAATTCATATCTCAGGAACTACTCAACCGATTTCAATGAAATTCGGTATATAATATTTTCTTAACACCCTGATGACATGTACAAAATATGGGTGGAATCGGTTTACAACCACACCTTCTTCCAATATAACGCTATTTTGAATTCCATCTGATGCCTTCTCTGTATAATATACTATATACAAACATTATGAACCAATGATGATAGCGGAATAAAACTTTACACAAATACGGTATTTCAAAAATATGTAAATGACGGGTAATGAAATCCCGATTATCACTTTATCATGCGAGAGTATAAGATGTTCGGTGACACCCGAACTTAGCCCTTCCTTACTTGTTTTTTTTTTTTTGTTTTTATAATTCAACTAACTGACCCCGCAGCCGTTTTCCTGCGTGAAATTATGTGTTTCGAAATGAGAACAAAGATAAATTTATTATTTAATTTTTTTATACTCTCGTAACAAAATTACTAAGGAGAGTATTATAGTTTTGTTCACATAACGGTTGTTTGTAAGTCCTAAAGCTAAAAGAGTCAGATATTGGGTTATATATACCAAAGTGATCAGGGTGACGAGTAGAGTTGAAATCCGGATGTCTGTCTGTTCGTCCGTGCAAGCTGTAACTTGAGTAAAAATTGAGATATCATGATGAAACTTGATACACGTATTTCTTGGCTGCATAAGAAGGTTAAGTTCGAAGATGGGCAAAATCGGCCCACTGCCACGCCCACAAAATGGCGAAAACCCAAAACCTATAAAGTGTCATAACTAAGGCATAAATAAAGATATAAAAAAAGAGGATGGAGTCATGTGTAGAAGTTCACGCAAGTGTGGAAAGTTCTCTGATCGCCATTAACTTGGGAGCGGCCAGAAACGATTCTTTTACACATAGCTCAAGCAGCTCACAACTTCCGGTCTTTGATCAAGTATCCCCTGGATAGCCTGAAAACATCCGTTTACAGGCGAGCTAAAGTGAGAAGGCGAAACATCCCCTACATGGGGTTGTGCGCTGGGTTTAGGACCCGCCACGTAAAAGAAACACCTCCAATTAAAGATTACCAACTGCCTCGGATGAGAGACCCCCCTTTTGATGACGACCATGGCAAACGAAATAAGGACTACGATATAAGGGCATGCACCTGGAATGTCCGGACCCTTAATTGGTAAGGTCCCGCTGTCCAGCTGGTTGATGTCCTCGGGAAAAAGAAATGCGATGGACGAGACAAGGACAGAGACGAGTAGGTCCTTGTGACATTTACTACAGTGGCCATATAAAGGAACGCAAGTTTGGTGTTGGATTCGTGGTGGGAGAGAGACTCCGTTGCCGAGTACTATCATTCACTCCGGTGAATGAACGTCTAGCCACACTCCGCAATAAAGCGAGGTTCTTCAACATATCGCTGATTTGCGCCCACGCCCCGACCGAAGAGAAGGACGATGTGTGCCTTCTATGAGCGCTTGGAGCGCGCTTATGAGAGCTGCCCCGGCCACGATGTCAAAATCGTGCTTGGCGACTTTAACGCCAGGGTGGGCAAAGTAGGTATCCTTGGCACTACGGTCGGTAAATGCAGCCTACACGACGAATCATCCCCAAATGGGTTGAGGCTGATTGACTTCGCCGGGGCCCGAAATATGGTTATATGTGGTACTAGATTCCAGCATAAAAAGATTCATCAAGCTACCTGGCTGTCTCCGCCAACCAGATCGATCATGTTGTGATAGACGGAAGACACGTCTCCAGTGTTCTAGAGGTGCGTACGCTCCGAGGTCCTAACATCGTATCGGACCACTATCTTGTCGCAGCCAAGATTCGCAACCGCCTCTGTGTAGAAAAAAACGCACGCCACCAAACACAAGACAGGTTCGACGTCGAGAAGCTGCAATCACAACAGACAGCCGAACAATTTTCTACTCGGCTTTCACTCCTGCTTTCTGAGAGTACTCGTCAACAATTCGGTATAAGCGAACTGTGGGACGGCATTTCAAACTGCTTACGCACAGCAGCAACCGAAACCCTTGGTTTTCGGAAAGTGCAAAAGAACAGCAGGTACGGCGATGAGTGCCGTGTCGCAGCGGAGAGAAAACAGACTGCCTACCTCGCAACGTTTCGATCGACCACAACACGTGCGGGATGGGATAGATACCGAGAATTGAAGTGGGAAGCGAGACGCATTTGCAGACAGAAAAAGAAAGAGGCCGAAATGCGTGAGTACGAAGAGCTCGATAAGCTGGCCGAAAGGGATAATGCTCGAAAATTCTACGAAAAAATGCGGCGGCTTACAGAAGGTTTCAAAACCGGAGCATACTCTTGTAGAACCCCCAAAGGTGATCTAGTCACCGATGCCCAGAGCAAACTTAAAATATGGAGGGAACCCTTCTCTAGCCTGCTGAATGGCAGTGAACGCACAACACCAGGAGAAGGAGAACCCGATTCCCCAATCGATGACGATGGAGCAGACGTACCATTACCCGACCATGAAGAAGTTCGAATAGCAATTGCCCGCCTGAAGCACAACAAAGCGGCAGGGGCCGACGGATTGCCGGCCGAGCTATTCAAACACGGCGGCGAAGAACTGATAAGGAGCATGCATCAGCTTTTTGTAAAATATGGTCGGACGAAAAAAGCATGCCCAACGATTGGAATTTAAGTGGTGCTATGCCCAATCCATAAAAAAGGAGACCCACAATCTGCGCCAACTACCGTGGGATTAGCCTCCTCAACATCGCATATAAGGTTCTATCGAGCGTATTGTGTGAAAGATTAAAGCCCACCGTCAACAAACTGATTGGACCTTATCAGTGTGGCTTCAGACCTGGAAAATCAACCACCGACCAGATATTCACCATGCGCCAAATCTTGGAAAAGACCCGTGAAAGGAGAATCGACACACACCACCTCTTCGTCGATTTCAAAGCTGCTTTCGACAGCACGAAAAGGAGCTGCCTTTATGCCGCTGATGTCTGAATTTGGTATCCCCGCAAAACTGATATGGCTGTATAAACTGACGTTGAGCAACACCAAAAGCTCCACCAGGATCAGGAAGAACCTCTCCGAGCAGTTCTATACCAAACGAAATATTGCTGCAGAAAAGAATACGAACTGCAGAGCTAAATAGAGAAGGTAAAATCTCCTACAAGAGTGTACAGCTGCTGGCATATGCCGATGATATTGATATCATTGGCCTCAACACCCGCCCCGTTAGTTCTGCTTTCTCCAGAGTGGACAAGGAAGCACAGAAAATGGGTCTGGCAGTGAACGAGGGCAAAACGAAATATCTCCTGTCATCAAACAAACAGTCGTCGCACTCGCGACTTGGCTCTCACGTCACTGTTGATAGTCTTCACTTTGAAGTTGTAAATAATTTCATCTATTTAGGAACCAGTATTAACACCACCAAAAATTTCAGCCTAGAAATCCAACGCAGGATTGCTCTTGGTGCTACTTCGGACTGAGTAGGCAATTGAAAAGTGAAGTCCTCTCTCGACGAACAAAAGCCAAACTCTATAAGTCGCTCATAATTCCCGTCTTGCTATATGGTGCAGAGGCTTGGACGATGACAGCAACCGATGAGTCGACGTTACGAGTTTTCGAGAGAAAAGTTCTGCGAAAGATTTATGGTCCTTTGCGCGTTGGCCACGGCGAATATCGCATTCGATGGAACGATGAGCTGTACGAGATATATGACGACATTGACATAGTTCAGCGAATTAAAAGACAGTGGCTACGCTGGCTAGGTCATGTTGTCCGGATGGATGAAAACACTCCCGCCGGGGGAAGCAGAGGAAGAGGAAGACCTCCACTCCGTTGGAAGGACCAAGTGGAGAAGGACCTGGCTTCGCTTGGAATATTTAATTGGAGCCACGTAGCGAAAAAAAGAAACGACTGGCGCGCTGTTGTTAACTCAGCTATAATCTCGTAAGTGGTGTCTACGCCAATTAAGAAGAAGATGAAGAAATAAAGATATTAAAGTGAAATTTGGCACAAAGGATCGCATTGGGGAGGGGCATATTTGGACGTAATTTTTTTTGGAAAAGTGGGCGTGGCCCCGCCCCCTACTAAGTTGTTTGTACATATCGCGGAAACTACTATAGCTATGTCAACCAAACTCTGCAGAGTCGTTTCCTTCAGGCCTTTCCATATACAGTTCAAAAATGGAAGAAATCGGATAGTAACCAGGCTCACCTCCCATACAAAGGTTATCTTAAAAATCACTAAAAGTGCGTTAACCGACTAAGAAATAACGTCAGAAACACTAAATTTTACGGAAGAAATGGCAGAAAGAAGCTGCACCCAGGTTTTTTTTTTAATTGAAAATGGGTGTGGCGTCGCCCACTTATGGACCAAAAACCATATCTGAGGAACTACTCAACCGATTTCAATGAAATTCGTTATATGATATGTTCTTAACACCCTGATGACATGTACGAAATATGGGTGAAATCGGTTTACAACCACGCATTCTTCCAATGTAACGCTATTTTGAATTCCATCTGATGCCTTCTCTGTATAATATATACATTAGGAACCAATGATGATAGCGGAATAAAACGTTACACAAATACGGTATTTGAAAAATATGTAAATGACGGATAATGAAATCTCGATTATCACTTTAACATGCGAGAGTATAAAATGTTCGGTGACTCCCGAACTTAGCACTTCCTTGCTTCTTTCTCAATATAACGCAGCTTCATACACAACATTTTTTGGTTTCTGTTCCGGTGCGTAAATGTACAGAAAAGATGGTCTTCCAACTCGTGAGCACGCCACGTATATCTGGCCGTGTGAAAAACATGGCATTTCCAAATTTATGCCACACACTATGTGACTATCCTTGTGTCCTGTTGATTGTCATCGTTCAACTTTGAGACACAAATGATGCGGTGGCATACCAAGCCTCTCCAAAGAATTTAGAAGTTCCACTAGATAACTCACTGCGTCATCTTCATTGTCAAAACGATCGATCGATTTGTATGAGCTCACGTGTGCCGGAATTTGACTTTGAATCCTCCAGTTTATGTCAACAACATCGGTATTTTTGGCAGCTAACATTGCAGGAGGACTTAAGGAATCGTAGTTACGATAATTTGGCCAATGTCCGCACATTCGTGATGAGTTCATCTTTCGAGAATTGATAAACGGCGGATGGAATTGACGTCAAACCACCTGTATTTTTCACTACCCCACCTTTTGCAGTGCACTTCGAATCCTTAATCTTCACGCGCACTCACCTTCTCGATGACCACCAAGTTTGGTTTTATAAAAACTGGAAAAATGGATTTGCTTCAATGTGCATATGCGTGCACTAGTATAGGTACTAATATCGCGGTTGTATTTTGCTTATGTACAATTTTAAAAAATGCTTTGTAAAATGAGTAGCGGTTGACAATTCCGACTCCGGATGAACAATGAAGAAAAATTCACTTTAAAAAAACATGCTTGTAAAGTGATTAGCGGTTGATCTTTCCGACTCGGGATGAAAAAATGTTGAAACTGGAGGATGGTAAAAACGCCGTTCAAAGATGTTCACACACGCGTAATTCCGACTCAGGATGAAAAGGTGTTGAAACTGGAGTATGGAAAAAACGGCGTTCAAAAATGTTCGCACCCGCGTAACGCCGACTTGATATGAAAAATGTTAAATTGGAGGATGGAAAAAAACGCCGTTCAAAATGGATCGCACACGCGTACTGGTGGCTGCTAATATCGAAAGCGAAGTGAGTTGCTGATGAGATCGAAAGCGAAGTGAGTTGCAACGTTGCTGAGGCCTGTCTTACGACGCGCGTGCGGCCTAGGATGGCGCCTCCGATGCGGGGTGGCATGGTGATGATGGCGCCAGGCGCGGACTCCTCCGAAGGGAAGGCTTGCCTTCGCGGTTGCGGTCGCGGGAGTCGTCAGCTGGCAGTACGGCCGCGAGGGGCATGATGACGTTAGACGTCGGGTCCGGTACTGCGGTGGAACATCGTGTGATGGTGACCCATACAAACCTGGCACTGATACCCGGTGGTGCATTCGCGCGTTAGATGGGTAGGCGCCAGACAATTCAAGCAATGACCGTGGGCCTGGGCGACCGCTGGCGTTGCTGAGGTGTCATCCCCTTGAAGATGCCACAGTGTGGCAACCGATGTCGTTGTCGACACAGCACGCATTGACGCTGTGGCTGCGCTGGAGCTATTGCTTGCGGCTTACTGCGCGGAGCCGATGGAGTTTCTCGGTGAGGTGCGGCAGCGATGGTTGTGCGCGGCGCTGCTACTGGGGTAGCTCTAGGGCGCGGAACCGTGACGGCGGAACGCACAGTGGGCGTAGGCACAATTGGCATCTCGGCGTCCATATTAATCTGTTAAGAAAAGAGTATTGTTAATTATCATATATATTTGTGTATATAATCATATGGGCGTTGATACCACGTGATGTGGCACGATTGAGTCGTCATGTGGATCGACTCGTTTTTTTTGGTTTTGGTTTTGGTGGGTATTTATTTATAGTGGGTGAGTTTATTATTATATTTTTTTGTTAATTTCTTGTTTATTTGTTGCGGTTACTTTTTCGATTTCATTTGCGGTTGGCAAAAAAGCATAATTCTAATTTGAGTTGGTCTGGTCAGCGTTCCCGATTGTGTACGGAGATCGACTATGCGAATGTGACCATCGGAGCCATAGTAGAGCTTTTCTATGTGGCCAAGCCGCCATTCGGTAGGGGGGAGACAATCGTCATTGATTAAGACACCATCTCCAAGTTTAGGCGCATTTTCTGTCATTTTCCACCGCTACCTTCTGTGGAGGTCCTTTAAATAATCATCTTTCCATCGGCGACTGAAGATATGATGGAGAATTTTAATTCTTTCCCAACGTTTTAATAAAGAAAGCGACTCCACGACTGGCTCAGTTGTGGCCAAAATGGGCGCTCCTTTAAGAAAATGTCCTTGCGTGAGGGCAGTAAAATCTGAGGGATCATGCGAAAGTGCAGCGAGAGGCCGTGAATTAAGAATGGCTTCAATTTAGTTAAGCAGTGTCGTGAATTCTTCATAATTAAATTTGTGGTTGCCAGCTATCTTTTTTAAAATGAGATTTGAAACTTTTTACAGTTGCTTCCCATAATCCGCCCATATGAGGGGCGCTTGGGGGGATAAACTGCCAATTGATACCTTGGGGAGTGTATTTTTGGACAATGTCCGGCGAGACTTGTTTTGTGAAGTCCACAAGTTTGTCTTTTCGGTAGCTCTTTGGGCTCCGATAAATGTTTTACCATTATCGCTCATGACTTTTGATGGGAAGCCTCGTCGTCCGACAAAACGAGCAAAAGCCGCCAGAAAAGCCTCCGTCGTCAGATTCGTACATAGCTCAAGGTGTACTGCTTTTGTCGTGAAACAAACAAAAACAGCCACATAGCCTTTCATGAGGGTAGGAGACCTTAGCATGGTTGCCTTTATCATAAAAGGCCCAGCAAAATCTACACCTGTAGTGGTGAAAGGCAGAGCAAAATTGCAGCGTTCAGGTGGAAGTGCTGCCATAATCTGCGATCGCATTTTCTGCTTATGCATAGTGCAGATTTTGCACATGAAAATGCACTTTTTTATTTGGGGCTTAAGTCGGGGTATATATAACTTTTGGCGAACCATATGTTGCATGAGGCGATGTTCGGCATGGAGCATTAGTATGTGGATATATGCGATGAATAAGGCGGCGAATGGGCACCTCTCAGGTATAATTATAGGGTGGCGTTCATTGTACGTTAGGCTTGAATTAGCAAGCCGACCATTCGCACGAAGTAAACCCTTCGTATCTAGAAATGGGTTTAGAACTAAGAGTGAGCTCTTTTTATCAATAGGCTTCGATTCTCTTAGTAATTCTATATCGCGGCTGAAGTAGCGCGTTTGGGTTGATGCGATAAGAGCGACCTTTGCTTTTTGTAAGTCTTGGTGCGTCAATTTATCGCAATGGAAATAAGTTGCTCCTTTAACTTTAAGTTTAAGCCGCTCTAAAAACTTGAGCATGTAGGCAACTACCCGGAGGGCTCGGGGGAACGATGAAAATCGTTCAAGGATGTCAGTGTCATCCAGTGTTGCATGATAAGTGTCGATTTTACGACTTTCTGGGGCAAGTATGTTGCGCATGGGCGATTGTGGCCAAGAATCGGGAGATTCTGTTAACCATCGCGGGCCCTTCCACCAGAGGGTGGAGGTGGCGAGATGCAGAGGTTTGCATCCTCTTGTACCTAGATCAGCAGGACTGTCAGCACTGGCTACGTGACGCCAAGTGACTGATCCTACTAGGTCAAGTATTTCAAATGTTCGGTTAGAAATATAAGTTTTCCACGCATGTGGTGGTTTCACTAACCAGGCTAGAACTATCTCGGAATCGGACCATAAATGTAATCTATATTTCGCCATATTTAAGTGGGTCTGCACCATTGAAGCTAGCTTTGCTAGTAGCAGAGCGCCACAGAGTTCAAGTCGTGGGAGACTTAGCGTTTTTAGAGGCGCAACTTTTGCTTTTGCCGCTAATAAGTGGCTTGTAGTTGCGACATCGCTTTGTGTACGCACATATATAGTGGCACAATATGCCTTTTCAGAGGCGTCGCAGAAGCCGTGTAGTTCCACTTTGTATTCGGGGGAATAGTTTACCCACCGTGGAATTTGTATCTTCGAGATGTCGTTCAAATTATTAGCGAACTGGGACCATTTTTCTAAGCGAAGAGGTTACACTTGTTCGTCCCAGTCTGTTCCGTCTAGCCATAATTCTTGGATCAGTTTTTCGCTTGTATCATAATTGGCGAAAGCTATCCTGCGGGGTCAAAAAGTTTTGCCACCGAAGAGAGAATATGGCGTTTTGTAATAGCGGATAATGCGGATATGGACTCAGTCGTGTATGAAAACTGGTCCGATATCGCATTCCAGGTAACTGTTTTCAATTTTAAGTCGCGCAGTGAACTATTGGCAGATTTTCGGAAAAATAATCCGCTGAAAATCTTGATCATCTTTATGTACGAGTATTTGTCGATACATTTTTTCGACATCCCCATTGATTACGTATTTGTATATACGCCAGTTCAATATGAGGAGCATTAGATCTGGTTGGAGTGTAGATCCCGTAAAAAGAATGTCATTTAGGGAATTCCCCGAGCTAGTGGTTCTTGAGGCATTGAAGACAACTCTGACTTTTGTTGTTTTTTTGTCAGGCTTTACTACTGCATGATGTGGCAAGAAGTAAGAGTAATATTTGCCTCTTATGATTTTTTCACATGGGCTTACTTCCTCCACGTGGTCTAAATAGAAGTATTCTTCTAAGACACCATCATAATCACCTGAGCTCACCTTTTCTAAGTAGGTTTTTTTCCATACTTAAAAACTGCTGTATTGCAGAGGTGCAAGGGTGACCTAAGGCGAGTTTGTCTGGAAATTGTTGTTTCAGTGGTAGTCGTACGACATACCGGCTATTATTTGATCGAGTAGTTGTGGCTTTGTAAAAGTCTTCACAATACTGATCTTCTGGTGTTGTAATTGAAATGGGGGGGAGTTCTTCTAACTCCCAAAATTTTCTCAATTGTGAATTGAGGTACTCGTTTGAGATTTCCTCAACTTGAGTTGTCATTGCTGTGACTGGTTCCGCAACTAGTCCACTTAGGACCCATCCGAAAATGGTATTTTGCGCCAGTAGTGTTTTCGAAATTTTTTCAACACCTTCTAATATGATTTGCGGTATTAGGTCGCTGCCTATTAGGATGTCTATTTGAGCTGGCGTGTTGCAGTTGGGATCTGCTAGAGTCAGGTGTGAAATTTTGTCCCAATGCTTGCTATTTATTTGATAGCTTGGGAGCATGTTTGTTAGTTGCGGTAAGACAATAGCATTTGCTTGAATGCGCTTATCCGCTTGGGGGGAAATTAGGGTAATGGGGCAGATTTTATTTGAGTTTTGTACTACTCGTCCGCCCATTCCCGTAATTTCATAGTTCGCATGTTTTGTTGGCAGTTTTAGCCTATTTTGTGCCCTATACGCTATGAATGATCGTTGCGATCCTTGGTCTATTAGGACTCTTAGTTTGAACAGTTCTCCTCGGTGTTCGATGGAGACAACTGCTGTGGGTAGTAGTACTCTACTATGATTTTCGCTGTGTAGCGTTTGAGTTTTTAATGCCTTTGAACAACATGGTGTCTTTTGGCAATTTTCTTGAGTTTTTATTTCGGGAGTTGCTGTTGCTTTTTTTGAAAAAGCGCTGCAATGAGGTGTGTTGGGAAAGTTATTGAGATGTGGCATAGAATGATGCCTTTTGTGGCAATATACGCAATTAAATTTGCTTTCGCAAGTATTAAGATTGTGTGAGTGGGACAAGCAGTTTGTGCAGAGTCTTTTTGACCTGACAAAGTTGTTCCTTTCATTGACATTCAATTTTTTAAATTTCTCGCAAGCTTTTAACTTATGCCCTCCAGTACATAGTTCGCATGACGTGAATTTATTTTGTTCAGATGTGAACGATTGTGTTTTGAAAAAGCTTCTGTTTAAATGATTGTTGCTTCCGGCTTGGGGTCTATTGAAGCTTCGATTTAGGTCTTGTTGAACGTTTTTAGTTCTGACTACTTTTTTGTCTACCCTTTCCGCAATTTCGTATTGGGTAGTTAAGAAATCTTTCATTTGCTGCCACGTTGGGCATTTTCTTCTTGATGAGAGCGATTGCTCCCACAAAAGTAACGATTTTTCTGGTAATGCGGCGGTACATATGTTTACCAGAATAGGATCCCAATTGTGTGTGGGAATATTTTGTGTCGATAGCACCGACAAACAATTTGAAACAGTGGATTCTAGTTTCATGAATTCTTCACTGGTTTCTCTTTGAATTTTAGGCAAGTTCATAAGTATCGTTACTTGCTTGTCAACTAATATTCTCTCATTTTCATATCTTTGTCTTAAAGCTTCCCAAGCTAAATTAAAATTATCGTCATTCAATGCGAACTGCTTGACTATTACGCCTGCTTGACCTTTAGTTATGTATCGGAGGTGATACAATTTTTGCGCTTGTGATAATTTGAATGGTTTATGTACACGGCTGTAAACATGTCCCGGAAGGACGGCCATTGTTCATAACCTCCATGAAATATTTCCGTATCACACGCTGGCACTTTGAGATGATTGCCTGAACTTGCCTCTTGGGCTTGCAATTGTGGTAACTCTACTCTACTGTGGGGAGTAGGTGCAGTTGCTTCATAAGTTTTAATTGATCTGATATCATTGCTTTTGTGTCTTCATAGCGGTCTAAGCAATTTTCGTATTTGGCGTAAGCCGAGGATTTGAAATTTTCAGGTAGATCTGAATCATCAGTTTCTACTATTGCGTCGTATGCAGCTTGGAGGCGTGTCCAAAAATTGTCAATAGATTTATTTTTTATTTCTAGTACCGATTTCATATACGAAATGTCTTTCCCCCTTTTTTGCTTTGTACCACCTTGCTTCGAGCGTGTAGCTTCTGCAGGTGGACATGGACTTTTGTCATCAGTACTCATTTTTGGAATTCATAAGAATTCTGCTTTAGATTCTTTTGAATCAGTGCTCATTCAGAAAACTTCTTTTAATAGAGATATTACCGAAAACTCTTTTTAATGAATAAGAGTTGTTATTTCCGTAAAATTGGATGAGTAAAATATATATGTTACCGAACGCTCTTTTCAAAAAATAAGAGCTTTTATTTCCACAAAAGAATATAATAATGCGTTTATCGCTTGTATTTATCTCGTTTGTCGAACCCCCTCTTTTTTTATTTTCGATTTTTTTTTTTTTACGGATTTATTTGTATGCCCTTGTATCAGTGCGCACTGAAACTAGGTCAATATCCTTTGTACATACGTGTTGATTTTATGTGCACATAGTATGCGTTAAATAAAGTATGTGCAATTATGCTTGTTCTTGTGTGACAAGGAACAAGATAAATGCTAGGAATTCGCCAAATTGGAGTTTCAATATATGTACAAAGGTAATTAGCATTTAGGTTAACAGCTGCAACCAACTGTCATCGGCTCGTCTCATACTAAGCTCAGTTTCTATGTAGATATATAGCACTCGAGCTGTGAACACGTGTTATAACCTCTCTGCGACAACAAAAAGAAATTCGACACTCCGAAAGTTTTTTTTCAACTCTGTGTACAGTTGATTTTTTTCACATTTTCCAATAAATTCATCCAGGTAAATATGTTTATAATATTAGTTGAGCCTTTAGCCTTCGACACACAAAAGAAATTTTGCACGAATTTACATTGTGTTCATTATCCACCGCCATTTTGCAAATATGAGCTATTACGGGAATGTCGGCCACATAGTTTTTTACATTTGACATGCTAACTTCATATATTTGACGTGTATAAGTGATTTTCGTGCAGAATTTCAACAACACAATAGTTTTTCAACATTTCCTGATAGTTTCGTGCTCCGAAAAATTTTTTTAGTCATTATGCCGCGGTACTATCCCAAACAAGAGAAAATTGTTGATTTCGACAACATTTTGGAGGCGATCAAGTCGGTGAAAATACATCACAACAGCGTTCGACAATCTGCGACGGCACACAAAATTCCGAGGACCAACCTGATGCGTTATATTGCAGCATTTGATGGTGCGAGCATCGACGTTACTACTGCCAATGCCGATGTAATGAAGAATTTGCTGGCTGAAAGCACGACGATGGGCACAAAAACAGTGAGTTCTGCTGGTTTCTTTCTTTTTCTTTCATCGAATAATAAATAATTTTTTTTTTATTTCAGATCTTCAACATCGAACAAGAGAAGGCGCTGATAAGCTACATTCTCCAGGCCAGCGACATCAACTATGGAATTAGTTTGATGGAGCTTCGTAAGCTCGCGTATGAATTTGCTCGGAAAGTTGGCGCGTCGTATCCGGATCCATGGAACGACAATCAACAGGCGAGTAAGGATTGGCAGTTGGCGTTCATGAAACGCCACAAAAATTTGTCACTGCGAACACCAGAGCAAGTAAGCCAGAGCCGTGCGAAGCGATTCAACAAAGAGAATGTCGATGCATTCTTTGCCAACCTTTCATCCGTTCTCGGTAAGACGCCGTTTGAACCTCACCGAATATGGAACATGGATGAAACCGGGTGCCCGACCGTGCCAACCAGACCTGTCAAAACCATCGCGCGCAAAGGACAAAAGCAGGTCGGCTCATCAACATCTGCCGAAAAAGGCACCAATGTGTCTTTGGCTTTGGCCGTCAGCGCTAGTGGCCAGTCTATACCGCCATTCTTCCTCTTTCCCCGAGTCAACATGAAAGAGATTTTTATGACTCATGCGAGTCATGGCGCTGTTGGTGTTGCGAACGGTTCTGGTTACATGAACTCTGACGTATTCCCTCAATTCATGCGTCATTTATCAAGCACACCGGTGCTAATGCCGATTCGCCAACCATGTTGCTGCTGGACAACCACGGTTCGCATTTATCGATCGAGGCGATAGATTTGGCGTTGGATCATGGCATCACGTTGCTGTCTTTTCCGCCGAAATGCACGCACAAAATGCAGCCGCTAGATGTTGCGGTATTTGCACCATTTAAAGGCATGATGACCGTGAAGCATGATGCATGGAAAAGTCCAACATTGGTGTCACTTTCGATCTGCATCATGTGCCGCTCCTTGTCGATCAGTGCCTCGATGTTATGTTAACGCCGAAAACCATCAAATCCGGCTTCCGAACAACTGGCATCTACCCGTTCAACCCGCAAATTTTCACTGAAGTTGACTTTGTCGCTTCGGAACAGAGCGGCGAAAATTTGTTCGGTGACGAAGAGAAAGACGCCGACAATCAACGTCGAGTTCTTGCCTCTGGTGATGCCATTGTGACTGCTGCTCATGAGGAGGTGTCAACGTCGGAGGCATCGACAAGTGCCCCAGCTTCAACAAGTGCTGCTGCATCATCGTCGTTGTCTCTTGTTTCGGCTCCACAGCTCCGTGATACATTGAAATCGGTTGGCCCGTTGAAATTGGGCACACCTGCGCCGAAATCAAAACGTGGCCGCAAGACAATGGAGTCAACGATTTTGACATCGCCTGAGGTTGTCGCAGATCTGCGTGACAAGGCCGAAAAAAGCGGCAAAAATTGACGAAGGCAGCCGATGAACCAGCAGCCAAGAAGCAAAAAGGCCGTGGCAAATCGAAGACGCCACGGAAGAGAAGCCCGTCTCCGACCGAAACCGACATCGAAGAGGACTTCGATTTTTGCACGATTTGCAAGAAAAAGATGCCGAAGCACGAGAATCGTCAAAACACGGCCCATTGCATCGTTTGTGATCGAGGGGTTCACTTGAAATGTGCCGGACCGAACCCGAACACTTGCACCTGCATCCACTGCGAGTCGGAATAATTTTTTTCGCCAATTCCTATTTTTCTTATTATTTATGAATTTCTCTTTCATTTCCATTGATAAATAAACGTTTTTCATCGGTAACAATCATGTTTTAATCGATTTACAGACTAGCCCGACATTCCCCTCCTTTTTTCAAAATCGCAAAATCAGGTTTTTTGCGCCAATGGCTATAACTTTTAAATTTTTGTAGAATTTTATCAAACCAATGTTATCAAAAGGAAGGTTACGACTCGCACTACAAATCCATGCTTTGGAATTTTCACAAAAAATAACTTTTATGTGACTTTTTAACCGAAATCAAAACGTGGCCCAACATTCCCCACCTTCCCCTACATATATATGTATATGTATAAATAAATTTCCTTTATGTTCCTTATGTTCAATTCGCTTGAGGATATGTATATATGTATGTTTGTACCTATTCTCTTTTATGCTATATTCTTCTAGCTATTTTTTGCTTACTTTTTAGAAGCAATTCCTCTCACAGCTTAATAATCTGAAGAGGTATTGTTCGTATAACTTGCAAGTATCCCTCTCACAGTTAATGAACTGGAGCGGTATTGCCAGAATAATTTGCAAATAACTTTTGTCTTGAATTTTTTTTTCTTTGAGGTTTGTGTGTATTGTATACACGAAGGTAAGTTTAAAAAAAAGGAAGGAATAATAATTTATTTAGTTAAATTTATTAAAATATATATATATATATATATGGGGTCATGTGTAGAAGTTCACGCAAGTGAGGAAAGTTCTCTGATCCCCATTCACTTGGGAGTGGCCAGAAACGATTCTTTTACATATGACTCAAGCAGCTCACGACTTCCGGTCTTTGACTAAGTATCCTCTGGTTAGCCTAAGAACATCCGTTCGAAGGTGAGCTAAAGTGAGAAGGCGAAACATCCCCTGCATAGGGTTGTGCGCTGGGTTTGGGACCCGCCACGTAAAAAGCCTACACCAATGAACAGTAACAACCAGCCTCGGATGAGAGACCCCCTTTTGATGACGACCACGGCAAACGAAATAAGGACTACGATTTAAGGGCATGCACCTGGAATGTCCGGTCCCTTAATTGGGAAGGTGCCGCTGCCCAGCTGGTTGATGTCCTCGTGAAAATAAAGGCTGACATCACCGCCGTCCCAGAAATGCGATGGACGGGACAAGGACAAAGACGAGTAGGTCCTTGTGACATTTACTACAGTGGCCATATAAAGGAGCGCAAGTTTGGTGTGGGATTCGTGGTGGGAGAGAGACTCCGTCGCCGAGTACTATCATTCACTCCGGTGAATGAACGTCTAGCCACAATCCGCATCAAAGCGAGGTTCTTCAACATATCGCTGATCTGCGCCCACGCTCCGACGGATGAGAAGGACGATGTGACCAAAGATGCCTTTATGAGTGCTTGGAACGCACTTATGAGAGATGCCCCCGCCACGATGTCAAAATCGTGCTTGGCGACTTTAACGCCAGGGTGGGCAAAGAAGGTATCTTTGGCACTATGGTCGGTAAATTCAGCCTCCACGAGGAAACATCCCCAAATGGGTTGAGGCTGATCGACTTCGCCGGGGCCCGAAATATGGTTATCTGTAGTACTAGATTCCAGCACAAAAAATTCATCAAGCTACCTGGCTGTCTCCGGATCGAAAAACTACCAACCAGATCGATCATGTTGTGATAGACGGAAGACACGTCTCCAGTGTTTTAGATGTGCGTGCGCTCCGAGGTCCTAACATCGACTCGGACCACTATCTTGTTGCAGCCAAGATTCGCACCCGCCTCTGTGCAGCAAAAACGCACGCCAACAAACACAAGGAAGGTTCCACGTCGAAAAGCTGCAATCACAACAGACTGCCGAACGATTTTCTACTCGGCTTGCACTCCTGCTCTCTGAGAGCACTCATCAACAACTCGGTATAAGGGAACTGTGGGACGGCATTTCAAACTCCTTACGTACAGCTGCATCCGAAACCCTTGGTTTTCGGAAAGTGCAAAAGAACAACTGGTACGACGAGGAGTGCCGCGCCGCAGCGGAGAGAAAACAGGCTGCCTACCTCGCAACGTTACGATCGACCACAACACGTGCGGGATGGGATAGATACCGAGAATTGAAGAGGAAGCGAGACGCATCTGCAGACAGAAAAGAAAGAGGCCGAAATGCGTGAGTATGAAGAGCTTGATAAGCTGGCCGACAGGGGTAATGCTCGAAAATTCTACGAAAAATGCGGCGGCTTACAGAAGGTTTCAAGACCGGAGCATACTCTTGTAGAACCCCCAAAGGTGATCTAGTGACCGATGCCCAGAGCATACTTAAATTATGGAGGAACACTTCTCCAGCCTGCTGAATGGCAGTGAATGCACAACGCCAGGAGAAGGCGAACCCGATTCCCCAATCGATGACGATGGAGCAGACGTCCATTGCCCGACCATGAAGAAGTTCGAATAGCAATTACCCGCCTGAAGAACAACAAAGCGGCGGGGGCCGATGGATTACCGGCCGAGCTATTCAAACACGGCGGCGAAGAACTGATAAGGAGCATGCATCAGCTTCTTTGTAAAATATGGTCGGACGAAAGCATGCCCAACGATTGGAATTTAAGTGTGCTATGCCCAATCCATAAAAAAGGAGACCCCACAATCTGCGCCAACTACCGTGGGATTAGCCTCCTCAACATCGCATATAAGGTTCTATCGAGCGTATTGAGTGAAAGATTAAAGCCCACCGTCAACAAACTGATTGGACCTTATCAGTGTGGCTTTAGACCTGGAAAATCAACAACCGACCAGATATTCACCATGCGCCAAATCTTGGAAAAGACCCGTGAAAGGAGAATCGACACACACCACCTCTTCGTCGATTTCAAAGCTGCTTTCGACAGCACGAAAAGGAGCTGCCTCTATGCCGCGATGTCTGAATTTGGTATCCCCGCAAAACTAATACGGCTGTGTAAACTGACGCTGAGCAACACGAAGAGCTCCGTCAGAATCGGGAAGGACCTCTCCGAGCCGTTCGATACCAAACGAGGTTTCAGACAAGGCGATTCCCTATCGTGTGACTTTTTCAACCTGCTTCTGGAGAAAATAGTTCGAGCTGCAGAACTTAGTAGAGAAGGTACCATCTTTTATAAGAGTGTACAGCTGCTGGCGTATGCTGATGATATTGATATCATCGGCCTTAACACCGCGCCGTTAGTTCTGCTTTCTCCAGACTAGACAAGGAAGCAAAACAAATGGGTCTGGCAGTGAACGAGGGCAAGACGAAATATCTCCTGTCATCAAACAAACAGTCGTCGCACTCGCGACTTGGCACTCACGTCACTGTTGACAGTCATAACTTTGAAGTTGTAGATAATTTCGTCTATTTAGGAACCAGTATTAACACCACCAACAATGTCAGCCTGGAAATCCAACGCAGGATTGCTCTTGCCAACAGGTGCTACTTCGGACTGAGTAGGCAATTGAAAAGTAAAGTCCTCTCTCGACGAACAAAAGCCAAACTCTATAAGTCGCTCATAATTCCCGTCCTGCTATATGGTGCAGAGGCTTGGACGATGTCAACAACTGATGAGTCGACGTTGCGAGTTTTCGAGAGAAAAGTTCTGCGAAAGATTTATGGTCCTTTGCGCGTTGGCCACGGCGAATATCGCATTCGATGGAACGATGAGCTGTACGAGATATACGACGACATTGACATAGTTCAGCGAATTAAAAGACAGCGGCTACGCTGGCTAGGTCATGTTGTCCGAATGGACGAAAACACTCCAGCTCTGAAAGTATTCGACGCTGTACCCGCCGGGGAAGCAGAGGAAGAGGAAGACCTCCACTCCGTTGGAAGGACCAAGTGGAGAAGGACCTGGCTACGCTTGGAATATCCAATTGGCGCCACGTAGCGAAAAGGAGAAACGACTGGCGCGCTGTTGTTAACTCGGCTATAATCGCGTAAGCGGTGTCTACGCCAATTAAGAAGAAGAAGAAGATATATGATAGCCTTTGTATGTATGTACATATATTATTTAATTGCACTATTTTTCTGTTCCTTTTCACCACTCTTTTTGTTTCGTCACTTCGTTTTGATATATTTTATTCTCGGTGTCACTGCCCTTGCATATGTAAAATCTTTTTGCTTTTTTTTGTTGTTGTTTTACATAAACATATATATATATTTTTTCTTTTTGTTAACGTGTCACCAATGTGCCGTTCTTTTTGCCTCGAAGGACCATGTATTTTTCAGTTCCTCACCTTTTACGGTGCACTTCGAATTCTTAATCTTCACACGCACTCACCTTCTCGATGACCACCAAGTTTGGTTTTATAAAAACTGGAAAAATGGATTTGCTTCAATGTGCATATGCGTGCACTAGTATAGGCATTGCGGTTGTATTTTGCTTATATACAATTTTAAAAAATGCTTTGTAAAATGAGTAGCGGTTGATAATTCCGACCCGGGATGAACAATGAAGAAAAATTCACTTTAAAAAAAAAATGATTGTAAAGTGATTAGCGGTTGATAATTCCGACTCTGGATGAAAAAATGTTGAAACTGGAGGATAGTAAAAACGCCGTTCAAAGATGTTTGCATACGCGTAATTCCGACTCAGGATGAAAAGGTGTTGAAACTGGAGAATGGAAAAAACGCCGTTCAAAAATGTTCGCACCAGCGTAACGCCGACTTGATATGAAAAATGTTGAAATTGGAGGATGGAAAAAAACGCCGTTCAAAATGGATCGCACACGCGTACTGGTTGCTGCTAATATCGAAAGCGAAGTGAGTTGCTGATCTCCTTTTGGTTCCTTTTTTTTCCTTTTGTGTGTGGAATCAGCTGGTGTGATATGGTTGGTTGGTGTGTAAAGGAATGTGGATTGTAAGCTCGGATGATTGGTGAGGTGAGTATGGTGACGGTGCGTGTCAGTGTTGTGAAGTTGAGTTGATGTGGTGGGATAGTGTGGTGTATGTGTGGATGTCCGGGGGAGGATGCTCATTTATACACCACCGGAAGTATCAACCGGAATTGACCCATTTCCAATTTTTAGCGAAGACAATGTAAAATGTCTTCGGCAATGTAATTTTTTTTCGTATCCTAAAATTGATCACCGCGAAAAGTGTGCGAACTTCATTTGCATTCCAGTGATTAACATGTTCCAGCAATTGTAATTGCTGGCTTACTTCTCCAAAACTTGCACACACCGTACCATTCACAGTACGCAATGACTCAAATGAAGTTGAACCGCGTACATTAATCAATAGCAACCGAAGATAGAAACAATCGTCGTTTTTCGGGTGGATTGTGTACATTCGTCCTAATGCATTATTTGATAACACTCCTGGATGTCCATCTACTGGTTGGCCTTGCTTTCTGCGTAACTATTTCATCGATAATATTAAAGTATTTCCGAATAGAGCAAGGTTCTCGCAAACGTATCACTAACGAAAGTTGAGAAAAAACTCGTCAATGTTAATTTTGTTGCTGGCGGTGTTTCCAGTGGCCGTACTGTATTCTCTGGGTTGAAATACACCCTTTGGCCATTCACCAAATTAACTGCGAGACGCATAACAGTCGGAAAACGTTCATAAATTGCAAAAGTAAATGTCCTTCAAAACGCTTTATTGCAGTTCACGTATCGGCCCATTTGATACTTGCTGATCTCATCTCATTCAAGGCCAATAACGGTATGTTGCTTTCATGAGTTCATGAGTTGTAAATGTGAATTAGAAAATAATGGAATATAGTACGATCCATGTGTTGTCAAATGCTGAATGTTCTGCCATTGTCGTCTGGTGAGCGACGCCGATACAGTAGATATCTATCATTTCTAGTTTGTGCTTCCGAAAGAAGAGCACCCATAGTGTTTTTTGCATTTCTTGTCAGACATATAAACCGAAGTGGGATTGTGGTGTCCGCAAGATCCATGAATCATATTGGTTTTCATCACTTCGTATAATACTGGAACTTTGTCTACATCAGGAATTTCCGCAAAAATGATTTCATCAATTTGATCTGGTGTAACCACCATCCAAAGAAGAATGTGTGCGTGTGGCAAACCTCTCTTTTGCCACTCAACACCACATATACCTTGCTTCAAGATAAAGTCCATCAAACATCGTAGCTTTTGTTTGAAAAGTCGTGCTGTAACATCGTGATGATCGCTTTCTGATTGACAGCGATCCATAATTCCACACGTATGTCATCGCATCCTGAGAGTACTCGTTCGTGTGTCTTGGGCTGCACGTTGATGGCAAAAAGAACGCCGACTGATATATAGCTAGCGCGGTCTCTTCCTGAGTGCGTAGCAAATTTCAATCTGTAATTGATCATTTTGTGTGAAACACACATAACGTTTTCACTGAATAATTTTCATTATTTTTTTTTTTGAGTAGCCGGAATAAAACATCAAGCGACCGAAATTGAACGATTCAAATAATTTGCAAATCAAAATATTGAAAAAAAAAAACAAAAAATTAAAAAAAAAATGTGTGGAAAAAAGTTTATTTTCGTAATTGTCCAATTTTCCAACTTTTAGGGGTATGGAAAATAGATAGTAGCCCTTTCTCAGACCTACTTAATACGCATATAAAATTTGGTAAAAATCGGCAAAGCCGTTTCGGAGGAGTACGGTAACTATTATAAAATTGTGACATGGAAATTTTATATATTAGATATACAGTACTTTTTGTATATAAGCCCCTGGTTAAAAGATTTCCCCGCGTATAAGGAAATGAAATCAGGTCACAAAAAATTCCACATAAGCAATATACAGAAAAATCCCCGGTTAATGTGTTCCCCGCTTAAAAGGTCTCCCCGCTTATAATATTGAAAATGTGCGAGCCATTTAAAGAAATCCATACAAAAATCCCCGGATATAAGAATGAAAAATCTGACAACACTTATTTGATTTTTTTTTGCGGTATGGCAATCTGTAAAGACATATGTTTGTTGATTAATGGCGACAAATGTGAAATTTGACAAAAGAGTAAGTGAAATAATTTTTATGTTTGCAAAATTTATTAGGGTTTATTTTTTAACAGGATGGCTGGTAACAAAAGAAAGGCAAAATTTTAAACTACACTCACTGATCAGCAATTTGAAGATACAATTGCTGGAGTAGAAAAAATCGTTGAGAGCTTGGCAGATGCAAATACACACAGCTCATTTGAAACATACATATGGGCCATTCCATCAATTGGCGACATGGTTTTGTACCCGTAGCTCTCCGATTTTGACGAAACTTTAGAATATCATAATATAGACCAAAATAAGAATATCTGTAAACTTTTTAGTGGTCAAAGTTGCTCCATTGTTTTTTGGCGCGCAATTCAAATTGAGATCAAACAAAAAAATGACAATTTCTTTTATTTTTAACGACCTCAAAATTGAGTGAAAAAAATTTTGCAGGTCGTGGTCGAAAAAAAACGTCCGCTTCCAGGACAAAGGTTTTTGCTCGTTGGGCTGTGAAGACTTATGATGGGTTAGTAACTGCGTGTATTGATGTGTGTGTGTGTATGCTGCTACTTACTCTGCCAGCCAAAAGTGGTGAAAAAACTAATGAAACACTAGGTTTTCAAATCCTCAAAACTAACGTATGTATACTAAGTGTGATCATACATCTCTGTTGCGCTCACTTAGTAGTGTCATATAAAATATCCCCAATCAACAGCTGATGCAAAGTTGCATTTTCTGATGACTCATTTAAAATATTTTTTGAATTCTAAACAAACATTTTAAATTAAATTTTTTTCTTTCTTCTTTATTAATATACAATTTTTACAGATTTAATTCTAATTGTGTTATTACTAATAATTTTTACTAACAAAATTATAGTTTACCTAATTATGTAATATATGTATATTAATTAATTTCACTGAACGTTTCTCTAGCGGATTTGCCTTTATCGAAGGAAAACTTTCAAATAGCCCGAATTTTGGCGTGAATGAACTCCGTGTTTACACGTCTATAACTGTTGAACGCAATATCCTCTCAAAGATGTATTGTATTACCAGATACGAGCTCTGTATCTTTATACATAGCCGCGAAATTCAAAAGACAAAAAGGCGGAAGGGAGATATTTGACAACCCTCTATACGAACATATATATTTAATAAAAAAAAATTATTAGTATCTAAAAATAAAGTATAATTAAATAGAATTCGTAATATCTAAAAAAAAGAAAGATTAATTATAAAGAAAGGATAATAATATCTGAAAGAAAAGATTTATTAAATAAAAGTAGTGATAAACTCTGAAAAGAAAGATTCATTAAATAAAAATAATAATAACATCTGAAAGAAAAGATTATTTAAATAAAAATGATAATAATATCTAAAAGAAAAAAATAATATTATCTGATCATTTAAAATATAACACAAACATTTATTTTCTAATAATATATTGGATTGTGCAGGCCGCATTAAACGCATAAAACACATATATACTTGTATGTATTTATTTTCGCGTATTATATTGGACTGCGCAGGCTAATTTCAAACAACACACACTTATTTTCACATATAGTACTTACTTAACAATTTATATTTGCTGCTTGTGATTATATTGCTGCTGCTGATATTTTCAGTTCTGTTCTAATTTCCAGTATTATAAAAATAAATGAAATAATTATTTGAAAAATACTCTTAAAAAGTACATAAAATTCATCCATTTATCTTCTTGTTTTACGAGCGCGAATGACATGCGTCTTTCAATCGTTTTTTTATTACCCGCTTTGGGATTTTCTTTTGGCACTATTGACAATTATGTTTTCTCATTCGCACTCATTCAAATAAATCAAGAAATGTGATAACCTCAGTATATACAGTAATAAACTGTGGGCACACAGACAAGAAGTAGCACATCTGGCAGCACTGTTTGTCAGTTATTCTCTTATTTCATTATCTTTGTATTCTTCTTGGAAATTTACAGTTTCAACTGAATTCTAAGTTTTTAGTTTTAAGAAGCGTTAATTCTTGTACAGACGCCAACAAGTAAAGAAGTCTTTTGAGTTATCTTAATAAATAATCGTTTAAATATTAAATGTGGTCTTTCCTTACCGCCACATAACTGGTGACCCCTACGATTAAACAGCACACGTCAAATGGACCAACAGCAAAGTTGTGCAACTAAATCAAGCGATGGGTGCCCAGGTTCACAAGACGAGAACCCCACCGAGGAATTTTTTGAAACAATCACGCCTTCCCAGCTCCCACCACTGCAAGCTATGTACATCGACCTATTTGAACGAATCGAACTACCGCCGTTTTGGAACCAGCACGTTCAATTATGGTTTGCTGCCGTCGAAGCACAGTTCCAGCTCAGGAAAATAACAACGGACGCAACGAAGTATATGCAGTGATAGCTCGCATGGATCAAGAAACACTCATCGTGGTTGAAAACATTATTTCTAATCCGCACGAAACAGATAAGTATATCTTACTTAAGGAAGCACTGCTTAATCATTATGCCATTCCTCAGGAACGCCGTTTCAAAATGTTGCTATCCGGCGTCGAACTACGTGATCGAAGGCCGTCTGAACTGCTGGCAGAAATCCACCGCCTGGGAGGAAATCATTTAGACGCAGCATTTGTGCGCACCATTTGGTTTGACCGTCTTCCTCCACTGATAAAGCTAGCACTTGCTGGCACTGGTGAAGAAAACAAAACTATTCTCGCGGGAACAGCAGATCGCCTCATGGAAGTGCAGCGAGGATATGAAGATCCCGGTATAATGGCTGTGACCTACAAATTCGTTGCTGGTAGTGACATGAAAAAACAACTTGACGAGTTGGTAAGGCAAGTCGAAAAGCTGGCTCAGAGGCTCGACAAAGCATCATTCAACGGAAGCAATCGCAGTAAAAGTACACCAAGCGCGTCACAGGACAATATTGCAAGCACACCATATTATTATCATCGAAAATTTGGTCAACGTGCCAAAAAGTGCACACGGCCCTGCACGTTTCAGGGAAACACAAATGGCCCCCAGTAGACACGGCGTATGCTGGTGGCAACATAACACCTCGCCGACTATTCGTTTACGACCGCATATCGTTTTCGGTAACTCCGAACATCTTTTCGACTGCAAGCTGCAAACGGTAGCGAAATCGAAACCTACGGGGATAGGGCACTCACCCTTAACATGGGGCTACGGCGTCCGATCCATTGCATATTCTGTATATCCAATCATCGGTGCAGATCTCATCCATAAATTTGGATTAGTTGTGGACCTCAAACGTGGTCGCTTGGTAGACCCTAACTCAGATTCGCACAGTGTAGGCCACTATGCAACCGCCCCCATTACAGCGGTCACGGCCCTAACCGAGGGAAACAAATTTATGGCTATCCTCAAAGCTTTTTCGGAACTATTGGGAAACTCTTCGAACCGCACAGCTATCAAACACTCCGTTAAACATTTCACGCCTACCACCGGACCACCACAAATGCAATGTGTTAGACCGTTATGTCCTGAACGCCTCATAGTGGTTAAGAAGGAGCTTGAGCTCCTAATCGATTTGGGTCATGCCAGAACGTCAAATAGCCCCTGGGCTAGTCCCTTACACATGGCCAAGAAGAAAAATGGAGGCTGGCGACCATGCGAAGACTACCGTAGACTCAACGAAAGAACTATTCCTGACCGGTACCCAATCTCGCTTCTTCATGATTATGCCACAATATTAGCAGGAAAAAACATATTTTCATATTATTTACAATCGATTTCAGACGTTCGTTTCATCATATTCTGGTGGCCGAGGAAGACATATCAAAAACCGAATAATAACCCCGTTCGGGTTATTCGAGTTCATCAGCATACCATTTGGGCTCCGCAAAGCGGCACCGTCTTTTCAGAGTTTTATCAACGAAGCACTCACGGGCCTCGATTGCGTATATGCTTACATCGACGACCTGCTGATAGCATCATCCAGTGAACAACAACACATACGACACCTCCGGTTAGTATTCCAGCGGCTTAGCCAATACGGCCTGTGCATTAATGCGGAAAATGTGTTTTGGGTGCTTCCAAAGTCGATTTCTTCCGATATAGAATATCGAAACTCGGTTCCGCACCGCTTTCAAGCCGAGTCCAGACGCTACGCAATTTCCCAAAACCTAAAACAATTTTAGAGCTAAGAAGTAATAAACTTCTACCGACGACACATCAGGAACGCTGCCGCTGCCCAGGCACCCCTCAACGAGTTTTTAAAAGACTCAAGGAAGAAAAACGATCGCAGACCAGTACCTTGGACAGCAGAATCAGAAAAAGCTTTCATCTACATCAAGGAACGACCAGCAGCCGCAACTCTCCTAGCTCATCCATCACCAGCCGCCGAACTTCGGATTACGTGTGACGCATCTTGTACTGCGCTGGGAGCGGTGCTAGAGCAGAAACATAAAAACGTTTGGGGGCCAATTGGATTTTTCTCGAAGAAGTTGTCACCCGCACAGATTAACTACAGCACATATGATAGAAAATTGACAGCTGTATACGAAACCATCAAGTACTTTAGACACTGGGTTGAAGATCGTGAGTTTGTTATCAGGACAGATCACAAGCCATTGACTTTCGCGTTCCATCAACAATCGGATAAATCCTCACCTCGCCAGATCAGACATCTAGGATTGCTCAGCCAATCCTAGTCGGACCTTTGCTGGACTCTTACGGATTCAATTACTGCATGACTATGGTCGACCGATTTACGAAATGGCCAGAAGCGGTACCCATTAAAGACATAACGGCAAGCACGGTTGCCAAAAAGTTCTACTCACTACCGATCAAGGTACCAAATTCGAAAGTGCGCTTTTTACAGCTCTATCACGGGCTGGTAGAAAGGTGGCACCGCACGCTCAAATCTCTCGGTGGACTCAGGTTCTACCAACAGTATTATTGGGATTGAGATCTTGCTACAAGGAAGACTTAAAGGCATCACCCGCAAGATATCTATATGGGACAACACTCCGGGTTCCTGGCGACTTTTGCTATGATGGAAATCCACCGGGAGACTCCCAATTTTTCCTTGAAGATTTTCGCTCATATATGGGGAAAATCAGATCAGTTCCTTCAACCAACCATTGCCGTCAGAAAACGTTCTATTTCAAAGAACTGTCAACATGCACACCTATTCCTGAGGATCGACGCAACTAAACGGCCACTTGACCAGCCATATTCAAGCTCACACAGAGTGATCAAAAGACTTCATGAACGTGTTTTTGCCATCGAGGTTAACGGCAAAGTTATAAATGTAAGCATCGAGCGCCTAAAAGCAGCTCATTTGGCCAATGATGAAGTATTCGACATTACGCCACATAGCCGTATTCTCACCGAGCCAATGAATTCGCCACGTACATCAACCAGCCTACCTTTGCACCGAAGTACCCGCGCTAGGATCTGATTTTGAAACTCCACTTCAAAAAAGTCCAGCAAGTCTTTATTGGGGGGAGTACTGTAGGCACATAGACAAGAAGTATCACATCTGGCAGCACTGTTTGTCAGTTATTCTAATATTTCATTCTCTTTATATTCTTCTTGGAAGGTTACAGTTTCAACTGAATTCTTAGTTTTTAGTTTTAAGAAGCGTCACTTTTTGTAAAGACGCCAACAAGTGAACAAGTGTTTTGGATTATTTTTAACAAATAATCTTTTAAATAATGGCTTGTCAAAAAAGTCTTGCGGTATTTTTATTTAATTTTTTTTTTTATTGAAATTGAATTGAATTTTTGATGACTCATGCACAGCTCTTGACCGATGCTACGGCTGCTACTATGGCGGTCTCTTTCGACCAATTCAGCAATTTTATCGCAATTTTCGACGACAGGTCTTCCCGAGCGTGGCGCATCTTCGACCACCTCTACACCAGAACGAAAACGCTGAAACCATCGTTGTGCGGTGGAAATGGAAACTGTATCGGGTCCATAAACTGCACAAATTTTATTGGCGGCTTGAGATGCATTTTTGCCTTTATCGTAGTAGTACTGTAAAATATGCCGTATTTTCTCTTTATTTTGCTCCATGTTTGCGGCGCTATAACTCAGGAACGACTTAAAAGAAACGACAATCAATCAAACACGTGTTAGCGCGTGAAATGAGCTTTCCAAAAAGGTATAGCATGACCCGATGCGACGAATAAAACTAGAACTACGCGCTTTCAGCGCCAACTAGTGAAAATACCGCAAGACTTTTTTGACAACCTAATATTGAATGTGGTGTTTTATTACGCCACATGGTCTTTCCTTACCGCCACAAAGCCTTTGCTTTGTTTACATACATATACTCAACTCTAGAAAATCTTAGGGTGTTGTGTAACACTTTTTTTGCTACTTTCATGATAATCAGGGTGTTGTGTTAGCATTTAAGCTACACATAAATGTTAATGGTTGATAAACTACACTTTAATAGATATTATGAAATGCAAGTATTTACATTATTTAAGTGATTACTTTGAATTACTTTGCATGTTTCTTAAATTTTACTGGGATATTACTTGTTATGTAAGTTGTTTTTTTTAACAAGTGTTAAACAAGCTTCTAGAATTTCTTAACTTTTGCATGCAAAAAGATACAGTCCTGGGTGGTAAGCTATCTTTCGACATATACAAATTGGTTAGACGTTACAACAAAATATTAGTTGGAATTTGCATTTAGATATAAGAATATAATTTTATAGATAACTTATTTAAATAAAATTATCGAATGTAAAGTTAAAAAACAAGACTGGCTTAGGAAAGCAGCAGCTTTTATGTTTTCTGTCGAACTAATGTAAACAAACATAGCCGTAGAAAACTCACCACCGAGAAATCTAATATCAGGGACACATTTTATGCATAACAACTCATTACTTCCAAAATATCTAATTATCAGTGTTCACATGAGCTATGAACGTTCTACAACATCCCACATCGCATCACCTCACGTCACATCGCATCACGTCACATCACAACACCTCAACACACAACAGTTCACAGCATACACCGCTACGAGTACACATACGTATTGAGTAGTCAGTGAAAGTAGACGTGTTTCTAGTGGTCTAGGATATCAGCAGGAATTTGTTGATTTTAAAGTGGTAGAAGGCTTGTTTATGTTTGAGACTTACCGGCAGACTGGAACTGGACTTTTGATTGACTGGATGCTAACACCAAAAAATTAGATAAGTACTTTGATTTGGTTTCCATAGAATTTATTTGGCCCCTCTTTTGGTAAATTTATATACAAAAAATAAAAATTAAATAGCAATTACCCCACGTAACAGCGAATCAAAACGTGTACTCAATTCTTTTTGCCGCTTTGATTTAGTCTATCAGCTGTTTTTTATTTTTTTTTTTTTTCGTTTCTCCTTTTTCTCCTTCTTTGTTTTGCTTTGGTTACGGCATTTCCAACCATCAAAATATAAGTAAGGTTTGTTAGGGCAAAGACTGAACGTTCCCGCTGACAGGTGTTCCCAACTATTCTCTGGCAGAGTTATGGCCTCTGAGAACAGTTTGGGATGTACACCAGAGAATCCTTTTCGGAGGAACTCAAAAATCTTGAGAACGCCTCCAAAAGGCAAACCTGGCCTCTTCAGGCCTTCTGGATCAGCAAAAAAATGCGAAAGGGCCGATCAAGCAGGCAAAGGTGGGAAATTTGAGCAGCTTCAAAATAAGGAGAATCCCAATATTTTCTGTAAACTGGGTAAAAAAATTAAAGAGCTCGAAAGCATGATGTCTGGTTAGAGACATATTAACCAAGCTATGCGTGATCTGATAAGCTGTATCATAAGCTTGTATGACAAGGCAAAAAAGCAAGAGCACCCGTCGAAAAGAGTTATGGTAGTAAAGGCGTCGGAGGTTTCCCCTATCAAAAGTGATAAAAATGCCCCAAAGAGACCTCGCGAGATATTGGGACATTTGCCACCAACGAAGAAGCTGAGAAACATGAGTCATAAAGTGCAAGCAACATATAGTAAGGTCACTGAATGCATGCACAAAGTCAGTTTGGGAGACAAGCCCGCAGGCGAGATATGGGTAGTCGTCGTTAGAAAGAAGAAATCGATCAAGAAGAGAATCAGATCGAAACCACCTATAATCTTAACAAAGAAGGAGGGAGCGTCGTATGCGGATATCCTAAAAAAAATAAAATGCGACAGAGGCCTTGAAGAACTGGGCTCAAACGTGAGGTACATTAGAAAAACCATCACAGGAGACCTACTAATTTAACTAAAAAATCAAGCAAAAAAGAGAGCCAACACGTTCGAAAGCGCCCTAGAAGGAGTTATTGGTGAGATGGCCGTAATACAGCCAAAAACTCATAATATTATCATTATGTGAAAGGACTTGCATGAGATAACCACCCCTGAAGAAATCTGTGAGGCATTACAAAAGGAGTGTGGGATCCAAAACCTGGGGAAGCAAAATATAAAAAATTTGCGGAAAACTCGAAGTGGCACTCAAATAGCTCTTATATGCCTACGAGCTGAAGATGTCAAAACTTTACTCAAGTGTGGCAAAGTAAAGATCGGGTGGTCCATCTACCGCCTCCGGGAATTTTCACCTATTACTCGTTGTTTTAGATGCTTTCAATTAGTACATATAGCACACAAATGTTGCAGCCCCACTGATAGGTCTTCCCTTTATACACGTTGCGGAAGCCCAGGTCACGTCGCAAAGACATGCGCAAATTCCCCAAGTTGTATGCTCTGTAAAGGGGAGCACTCCGTTCTAAGTACGGTCTGTCTTAAATACGCAGATATATTGAAGTCAACGAAAAAATGAAGATATTGCAACTAAATCTCAACCATTGCGCTGCAGCGCAAGACCTTCTAAAACAGACGGTGCTGGAAGAAAACATAGATGTCGCTCTATTAAGCAAAGAATATTCTCAACGTTTGGAAAGCACTTGTAGTAAAGATATAAGTGGCAAAGCGTCAATATGAGCCTGCAAAGGTCAAGCCTTCACATCACGTTTTAAGGAATCCCATAACGGTTTTACATGGGCGAATATAGAAGGAATATATTTTGTAAGCTGCTATGCTCGTTCGAGCGCAACAATTAGCGAATTTGAAGTTTTTCTCTTGGAGTTATCTTTAGAAATCAGAAGCAAATCGCCAATAATAAAAGCGGGAGATTTTAACGCATGGTCTACTGCTTGGGGTAGCAGAATTACTAATCACTGTGGTCGCCTCATTCTAGAATTTTTGAGCCAAGCAAACCTTATGATTTTAAACAGTGGCACACAAAATACCTTTCGAAAGGGAAATAAATGTTCAATAATAGACTTAATGTTTGGTGACGACGTGCTTAGCAGGCATACTAAGTGGAAGGTGTCAGGTATGTACACTAATAGTGACCATATGGCTATAATTGCTGAAGTTTCGTTCTCCCAAGAAACGGAACACTGTCCGAGAAATACCTCTCGAAAACGAAGTTGGCGGCAAAAGGAATTTGATACTGACGTTTTTGAGAGCGTCTGGAGTGCGGCAAAGACATCAGGCGAAAACGCAGCCCACTTAGCCCTAACCCTAAGGCCCAGATTATTTGTTAACATGTACAATGCGTGTATATTAGAAGAGGTATTCTCCGAACCGTAGAAGATACAGCGCCTGGTTATACTGCCAAAGCCAAATAAGCCACCAGAAGAACCTTCATCTTATCGACCTCTTTGCAGGCTCCACACAGTTGTGAAAGTGTACGAAAACATTGTAAGAAACCGCTTGGAGTTAGCAATCCAAAAAGCCGGCGGAGTATCAGAGAGACAATACGGCTTTATTAAAAAGAGGTCCACTATTGACGCACTAAGAGAAGTAGTTGATACTAAAAAGATGGAAAGGTGGTAGAAAAAAATACTGCGCGCTAATAACCCTGGATGTGAAGAATGCGTTCAACTTCGCGAAGTGGGCAAATATAATAAAAGCTCTACACGATATACACGCTCCTCATTATCTGATAAATATTATAATGAGTTATTTTCAAAATAGGAGATTGCTATACAAGACGGACGAGGGCACTCAGGCTACACTATCTCCATTGGAGTACCGCAAGGCTCAGTTTTAAGCCCGCTGCTATGGAACCTGATGTACGACGGGGTGTTAAAAATACCGCAACCAAAAAATGTGAAAACAATCGCTTATGCGGATGACCTCATAGTGGTAGCTGCAGCTAAACATCTGGATGACCTCCGGATCAAATGCAATGAAAGCATAAATGGTCTGCGCCGATGGTTTGCTACCATGAGTCTTGAGCTGGCTGAGCAGAAAACAGAAGTCCTGCCCATAAGCTCAAGGAAAATTGAGGAGAAAATATCGCTGACCATAGGAGAATGTGAGATTACTTCACAGCTGCAGTTGAAGTATCTTGGGGTAATAGTGGACTTAAATTTAAAGTTCAAGTACCAATTAGAAAATGCGACAAGTAAAGCAAATAAAATATATAATGCGTTTTCTAGCATGATGGCAAATAAAGGCTGTGTGCCTTCCAGCCGACGATGTTTAATAGCTAAGGCAATAAGCCCAGTGCTCCTGTATGCGGCTCCGATATGGATACAGGCGCTAGAAACAAAATCATATGCTAGACCAATTAACAAAGCGCATAGACTTTCAGCAATATGTGTGATAAGTGCTCTCCGAACCACTTCAAATGACGCTGCTGAGGTATTAGCCAGTATGGCGCCGATTGACATCCAGGGAGACGAATTCGCGCGAATATATAACTTATCAGAAACGTTTACCACAGCAAAAAGAGAAGAGAGAATAAAAAGCATTGCAATGTGGCAGCAGCGGTGGCAAACTTCATGCAAAGGACGGTGGACCTACTGACTGATTTCGGACATACATTTGTGGATAGGTAGACAACATGGTAACCTGGATATCCACCTTACCCAAATACTCAGTGGGCATGGTTGCTTCAGAAGCTACCTATTTAGATATCGTCATAACTTTAGTAAATACTGTCCGACGTGTACAGAGTGTATAGAAGTCTCTGAACACGTGTTCTTTTGTTGCCCTCTGTTTTCTTGTATAAGGGAGAAGCTGAAAACCACCCTTAGAGGTAGTATCACGGTGGAAAATTTGACAGCAGTTATGTATGTGCGAGTCCTCTGTAAACTGTGGAAAGCTGTCAGCGAAGCGGCAAATCTAATTATGACAAAATTGAGACATTTAGAACAGATTAGGTGTCAGTCAGTCCGTGCAATAGAGGAGACTTAAACGTCTTCTTCTCTCCCATGAAGTAATACTTTGTCCAGTGATCCCGTGGGAGAGGCATGAGGTGGGAGTAGGTTAGCGGAATAAATTCCCGTACTCCGGCCTTCGATGCTTCCTCCTACTATAAAAAGAAAAAAAACTACTACACACACACGCATCAAACACAGTACTTCACACCGCTCATAACTACAACACTACAACAACACAATTATCAAGGAGACGACGATGAATGGTGTGGTGGTGCATGAGGGCGGGAAGCTTAACTCATTTAGCCTATCAGAAATAGCTGTTGAATAAAAACGACAGGCTGGTGATTTAAACGACAGGTGGTTTGCAAGGATGGTAGCTTTAAAGTTGTCTCTCCATTTTAAGCTTGGTTGCACGCTAGTGGTTTCAAATTCGAAAGCATTTACATACAATTTTTATAATACTATACAACTTATTATATTTAAATATTTTTTCACTTTAATTACATATTGGATGTCTCCGAATATGACCTCAAAATTGTATCGGAAGGTTCTCCGCTAAATTTTTATCCGGCTTCTAATCAACTGAAAAAACATATATTTTCCCTATAACGATTTTTTCGTAAATCTAAACGTCTAAAAGATATTAACGGTTAAAGTTTGGTTATTTTTTAGAATTTTTTATTCTTATAAATTTTATAACTCAGCAAAAAAAGAAAAAAATTACAAATCGGACGACTCCAAAAAAATATTTAAGTTTTCTTTATTATTTTTTGTAGGGCATCAATTTTCTACAAGATTATGAGTCATAAAATTCACAAATAATATTTGAAAAGGTTTAGTTTGCAAAGAAACCGTAGGAGATCATTTTGTAGACCATTCAATTTCCTATAAAGTTCATGAACATTTTTTTTTTCAAGTAGTTGAAAGTGATTTACAAATTTTTCTATCTAATAAAGAAAACCATTAGGCGGAGGACCTTCTGGTTAAAATCAAAAGCTCATACTTGGAGAGCCTTTCTGAGAGGTGTTTAACAACTAAATTTTCAATCCACCGTATTATACATATGTAATTGTATAGTATTACGCAAACTCATACATACACCCATAGGCATTAGTCTGCTTGAAGTGTACAAAGCCAATGCAGATCCTTTCATCACTGGTCAAAGAAAACTACCATGAAAAAGTAAATCAATTTTATTAAAATAAGTTTTTGATTTAGTTGAGTAATATTCGAAAAATTAAAAAAAAAAATATTTGAATAATATTCCAGAAATTCCATTTTTGCTTAATCAACCTTTTTAATTTAATATAATTAGTAATCATTGGCGTTGGTGGAGAGGGCTTTGGAGCGGTTTATTTATTATAATATGATTGTTTATTACTTATTATGATTTTAAAACTAACCACTGTGCAGCGCAAAATAAATAAATTTCAACGGGGAAAACTGTCGGTACTATCGATAGTTTTCTCTACTCTAATTCTGAGGTACCAAAATTGTACGAATCGAATACGTGGACTACAATGTCTCAACTTCGGTAATAAGGTGAAGAAGTTAAACGATATCCCAAATTGTATTCCAACAATACACACGTCCTTTCAGATTTAAGGATAGTCGACCACTTATCGCTAAGCTTGTCAGTAATTATATACTCGTGAAAATGATACACATTGGAACACTACATTCGCTGATGAATCGAATACTGCGCACGTTATTTGCTATAATACTGACAACCTGCTCCCATCTAATCCAAAAAATCGCTGGAAAAATACAAGTTTTGGCCATGAATGAAGATATTTTAAATCGCTTACACGCCGGGAATAAAAATCTAGACATTATATTGCCACCAAACATGTATAATCGCATTGTATACAACTGATGCACCATGTCAAATTGTCCTATGTGACTCTTGGCATCGTCTAGAAATATTTCGAAACAATTAATGGATATTGGAAATAGGTGAATGCAAATTAATGAATCTGCTCTTCTGTAAGATCGCAGAAAGCATAAACAAATCAAAAATCCTCACTGACTTAGTACGCATGCTATATTAGCGGCCAAAAATCGGTCGATGGAAATTGCGCTGCATCGACGCATAAGGAGCCTATTTTGAAAGTTTTTAAAGAATTGTAACAATTGGTTCAATACTTTTTTTTTAATCGATTCAGTCCTATTACTATCCTGGCAGAGGAAAACTTTCTTTTTTTTTTTTTTGCAATATCTTATTATTTATTGAATCTGCTATTTATTTTAAAAGCCTAACAATAAGTTATAAAATCTTAAATCTATTTAAAAACTAGACAAGCTCAAGCAAGTGTTTGAGCTGTTTTGGTGATACGTTGCTCCTTAGTACGCAGGCATATCTCTTCTTTTAAGGCGTGTTTGATCGCAGGAATGTACCAAAGCATTAGCCAAAGGGTTTTGGTGATCTCGGAGTTTAGATATATATTTAATTCTACTGTCTTCTACTTCTTTCTTTACCATAGAAATACCTAGGTCTTTATGGATATTTTCATTACGCATGTACCATGGTGAACACGTGATTGTTCTAAGCATTTTTGATTGGAACCTTTGTATTATATCAATATTAGTTGCACAGGTCGTACCCCACAGTTGAATGCCATACATCCAAATCGGCTTTATAACCGCATTATATAAAAGCACTTTGTTGTCTAGGCTAAGTTTGGAGTTTTTTTTTTAGATATGTGTTTTCTCCATGTAAGTCTTCTATCTAGATGAATACCAAGATAAGTTACTTCGTTGGCTTGGGGTACTAAAATATTGTTCATTTTTACTGCCGGACACATTTTAGGTCTTAGTGAAAACGTAACATGCTTGCATTTTTGTTCATTCACATTTATACGCCAGTTGGCTAGCCATTCTTCGACAGACCTTAAGTGCTCGGCTAATATTCTTGATGATATTATGTGGCATTTATTACGGCTCACTAGAAGCTGTGTCATCAGCAAAAGTTAGAGTTCAATGTATTATTAGCTGTAGGAGAGCAGTAGTACCAGTATACAGTGCAAGCAGTCTGCAGTATATATGATGTATAGAGTTGGGCCTAAAACACTGCCTGGGGTACACCAGCCCTTATCTGTCGTTCGTCAGATATGAAATCTCCCACTTTTACCATAAATTGTCTATTTTTTAAATAAGACTCCAATGTTTTATACAATTCTAAAGGTAGAATGTTTTTAATCTTATACAAAAGGCCTTCATGCCACACCTTATCAAATGCCCCTGAGCCACGTCTAGAAATAAAGCTGAACAATTACTCTCTGTGCTCAAATGCTTTTCTTATTTCGTTAGTAATTCTATTTACTTGCTCTATCGTGCTATGTTTTTCACGAAACCCGAATTGGTGCGTTGGTATTATATTATTTTCGTGGAGGAAAGGAGACATCTTTGATAGTAACACTTTTCAAATATTTTAGAAAGGCAGGGTAGAAGACTGATTGGTCTGTATGAAGACAGCTGTGCCAAGTCTTTCCCAGGTTTATCTATCAAGATAATCTGCGTCTTTTTCCATGAATTAGGATAGTATCCAAGATTAAGAATTGCACTGAAGAGCAAAGAGAGCACTTCTACAGCAATACTTGGTAACTCAATTAGCATTTTTGGGGTAATATTATCGTGTCCTGGTGACTTTTTTGGTTTAAGTTCTTTTATTATTCTAATAATTTCAGTAAGTGAAGTCTTAAAAGACTCGAGTGACTCGTTACCTGTGTTGGGTAAGCTGGACAACTCGAAGTTGTTCTTGGGGCAATTTGGTTGAAATACCTTTTCTAGGTGATTTGCAAAACAATTAGCCTTTTCCTCGTCACTTCGAGCCCAATTTCCGCCCATGTCTCCTATTGGCATGTTGGAGTTAGTTGGTGGCTTCAGGAACTTTTGGGCTTTCCAAAGAGAATTTTGCTTGCTTGAATTTGGACACAGCTTCTTTATATACATTTCGGTATTGGATTCTTCCTCACGTTTAAGCGCTTTTTTTAATTTACGTACAGCTGATTTCAATTGAAGCTGAGTGGAAGGGGAGCGATTTATCTGCCATTCACGCCTTGCACGCCTTTTTTCGTTTAGAAGCTTTTCTATTTCTCTGTTAGTAATTTTTCTGGCACCAAGCGGCTTATAGTTTTTGTTTGGTGTTGCTAAGACAGCTGCTTTAGTTATTATATCATTGAGTTCTTCTATGCTTTCGTCAATATCTCTTCCTGTATTTATTTTGTACTCAACATTAATGTGGCTTCTCACGTATTTTTTATATTTTAGCCAATTCGTTTTATAAGAAGTTAATCCCACTTTTGGATTAACGAATATGGGTTGTTCACATAACTTTATTAGTACAGGAGAGTGATCAGAAGATAGATCAGTACATGTATCAACTGTTATAAGCGATTTATCTATATTTTTGATTACAGCAAAATCAATTAAATCTGGTATTTTTTTACGATCACTAGGCCAATACGTCGGCTAGCCAGGAGATATTACGTCAAGGTTATTGTGCCTTTTTATAATAGTGTGATACAGCTGTCGTCCTTTCGGATTAATTAGCCGTGAGCCCCAATACGTGTGCTTTGCATTGTAATCTCCACCTGCTATAAATCTATGGCCTAGTGTTCCAAAAAAGTCTTTGAATTGGATGTCAGTAATTTTAACCCGAGGTGGACAGTATATGGCTGTCAGATTTAAGTCCCCGCAGCGATTTTTATAGTTATTGTTGTAGCTTGTAATTGCGCTGTGGCATAAGATTCTGATGTGTGGGGATTTAACCGTTTTCTAACCAACACTGCTGTTCCTCCATGTGCCTAAATCCCGGTATAAAGAAATTGTTTTTGTTCGTAAGATGAGTTTCTGACAATAGCATTACATCCATACTATTTTCATCCAGAAATTTAATAAGTTCCAATTTATGTTGGTTAACACCGTTAGCATTCCATAAACAAATGTTCAATACACTCATTTTTTACTTAAAAAAGTTTGCAACATTTGGTTTTGTGATTTGATTATCTCTTGAATCATATTTTGCATTGAAGCCATAAATTGTGTCATACATTGGGTAAGGTTGAAAATCATAGTTTCTACGCTTCCATTTGGTTGGTTTTGGGGCAATTGCATTTGTGCAGTATTGCCTTTCACCACGTTTGCATAGCTTCCTTGTGTAGCATTGTCTTTAGGATTAACTGGTTTTGAAATGTGGACGGGGATTTCAATATTTTCAATAGATGGAATATTCATCATTTGGTTACGACGTGCTTGGATACCCTGTGACAACTTCGATTTTAAATCTATGTATACAGGGCAACCCCTGTAGTTAGCAGTGTGGTTTCCTCCACAATTGCTGCATTTTTTATTTAAATCCTCTTTTTTAAGAGTACATTTTGAAGTTAGATGTAGATCACCACATACTACACAGACACTTCGTAGAGTGCAATATGCTTTCGTGTGTCCATACACTTGGCAGTTTGTACATTGTACTGGACCATTTCTTTTGTGTGGTTCCTCAACGGTGATTCTGCGATGGAGAAGATATTTTAAATTGTAAATCGGGTGTATTTCATTTTTCTTTAATTTGTTAGAATCTGGCATCAATTCTATTTTGAACATTGGTTGTGGGACTTTGTTCCTGTTAAAAATATTTACTACTGATTTAATGCTAAAACCACCTTCTTCTAGTGCTTCTCTAACGTCGTTAGAGTCTACCGAAGACTCTATACCTTTTATGACAACAACTAGGCCTTTTGAGCTCTGCAGTTGGTAAGAGTAATAATTCTTGTTATTATTTGATAGGAATTTTACAATTTCCATGAAACTTTTTTTATTTGTTTATTTACACAAAAGATTTAAAAAAATGGAGTACCCACAGCACTTTCATAAATATCGAATTGAAATGAAATGCTGAAATGTCACAATTAAAAAAAAAAAGGTGAGTGGAGTCCCTACGCGAGGATGAAGTTATACTCCTTAGTGATATTCCAAGAAATGCATATCATTTTGTATGAAAGAAAACTACAAAACTTAAATTCACATTTTATAAATTTATTATAATTTATTATCTCCCCGAGCATGCCTTTGCCACCAAGTCGTCTTTTCGCGACAATGGCAAAAGCTAAAAATCATAAATTGCACAACTTTCTGGTGCTTCTCGCAAAAATCTGCGTCGATATGTATTCACGATCATACGTATACATACATACATATTGACGCATGTTTGTAGGCGAAGCTGCTACAGCGGCAAGGGGTGACAATCGGCGGCCATTACTTTACTTATGCCATAGAAATTCTATTGCTACGAATATGGAAATGACAACGAAATAATGCAAATATGCATATTTCTAAAGTTCATTAATTTCTTTGAAGAAATGAATGATCCTGAGAAGTATAGTCTTAACTTTTCAACGGCCAACGCAGAGCATTTCAACCAAAATTTCAGCAATTCTGGCAACCCTTCTCGTGCTCAGCTATGAATTTGGTGCTCTGGCGAATTTATTTAATTTATATTTAAAACTTTATTGTGAAAATTTTTGTATTAAGTGATCTTTTAAGATAAGTATCAGTGTTATATTGTGCTAGTGAAGCTAGTGATTTTACTTTAATTCTGTTCTGGCTAATTTTAATTTATTGTGCCGAGTCATTTTCAATTTGTTTTTGTTGCTACATTTTAAAAAGTGCAATTGTTAGTGTTAATTTATGTTGCTTACTTAAATTTCTTTCTTGTTTTTATTCATTTCCATCTTTGTCCACAGCTGATCGCGAGTTTCTTACTTTTCGTGTGTTACAGTGCATCTCAAACTGCTCGCTACATTGGTTGTTATCTTTGATAACTAACTATTTTTTTGCATTCATTTGTTATAAATATTTTTGTCATCGCGCTTTTTACTTTTATTATTTAACATTTTTTATATTTTTGTTTAATACTGTTTTTGTTCATTATGACTTGTAACTTTCCGAACTGCTCTGTGAAAAGCGAGTCGGAACGCTATGTTTCTTGTTGGCTTTGTGATGGGCTTGCCCATCTTAAATGTGCTGGACTGACAGGTAGGATTTTGGATTCCATTCTTGACAGTAAGGGCTTGCGCTGGTCTTGCTTGAAATGCAGACCAGCTGAAATTGAATTGTTTAAAGTTTTTAAGCAGGCGCACAATGGTTTCAAGAAGATTGGTCGAGAGCTTGAAACTTCTTCTTCTTCTTAATTGGCGTAGACACCGCTTACGCGATTATAGCCGAGTTAACAACAGCGCGCCAGTCGTTTCTCCTTTTCGCTACGTGGCGCCAATTGGATATTCCAAGCGTAGCCAGGTCCTTCTCCCCTTGGTCCTTCCAACGGAGTGGAGGTCTTCCTCTTCCTCTGCTTCCCCCGGCGGGTACAGCGTCGAATACTTTCAGAGCTGGAGTGTTTTCGTCCATTCGGACAACATGACCTAGCCAGCGTAGCCGCTGTCTTTTAATTCGCTGAACTATGTCAATGTCGTCGTATTTCTCGTACAGCTCATCGTTCCATCGAATGCGATATTCGCCGTGGCTAACGCGCAAAGGACCATAAATCTTTCGCAGAACTTTTCTCTCGAAAACTCGCAACGTTGACTCATCAGTTGTTGACATCGTCCAAGCCTCTGCACCATATAGCAGGACGGGAATTATGAGCGACTTATAGAGTTTAGCTTTTGTTCGTCGAGAGAGGACTTTACTTTTCAATTGCCTACTCAGTCCGAAGTAGCACCTGTTGGCAAGAGCAATCCTGCGTTGGATTTCCAGGCTGACATTGTTGGTGGTGTTAATACTGGTTCCTAAATAGACGAAATTATCTACAACTTCAAAGTTATGACTGTCAACAGTGACGTGAGTGCCAAGTCGCGAGTGCGACGACTGTTTGTTTGATGACAGGAGATATTTCGTCTTGCCCTCGTTCACTGCCAGACCCATTTGTTTTGCTTCCTTGTCTAGTCTGGAGAAAGCAGAACTAACGGCGCGGGTGTTAAGGCCGATGATATCAATATCATCAGCATACGCCAGCAGCTGTACACTCTTATAAAAGATGGTACCTTCTCTACTAAGTTCTGCAGCTCGAACTATTTTCTCCAGAAGCAGGTTGAAAAAGTCACACGATAGGAATCGCCTTGTCTGAAACCTCGTTTGGTATCGAACGGCTCGGAGAGGTCCTTCCCGATTCTGACGGAGCTCTTCGTGTTGCTCAACGTCAGTTTACACAGCCGTATTAGTTTTGCGGGGATACCAAATTCAGACATCGCGGCATAGAGGCAGTTCCTTTTCGTGCTGTCGAAAGCAGCTTTGAAATCGACGAAGAGGTGGTGTGTGTCGATTCTCCTTTCACGGGTCTTTTCCAAGATTTGGCGCATGGTGAATATCTGGTCGGTTGTTGATTTTCCAGGTCTAAAGCCACACTGATAAGGTCCAATCAGTTTGTTGACGGTGGGCTTTAATCTTTCACACAATACGCTCGATAGAACCTTATATGCGATGTTGAGGAGGCTAATCCCACGGTAGTTGGCGCAGATTGTGGGGTCTCCTTTTTATGGATTGGGCATAGCACACTTAAATTCCAATCGTTGGGCATGCTTTCGTCCGACCATATTTTACAAAGAAGCTGATGCATGCTCCTTATCAGTTCTTCGCCGCCGTGTTTGAATAGCTCGGCCGGTAATCCATCGGCCCCCGCCGCTTTGTTGTTCTTCAGGCGGGTAATTGCTATTCGAACTTCTTCATGGTCGGGCAATGCGACGTCTGCTCCATCGTCATCGATTAGGGAATCGGGTTCGCCTTCTCCTGGCGTTGTGCATTCTCTGCCATTCAGCAGGCTGGAGAAGTGTTCCCTCCATAATTTAAGTATGCTCTGGGCATCGGTCACTAGATCACCTTTGGGGGTTCTACAAGAGTATGCTCCGGTCTTGAAACCTTCTGTAAGCCGCCGCATTTTTTTCGTAGAATTTTCGAGCATTACCCCTGTCGGGCAGCTTATCAAGCTCTTCATACTCACGCATTTCGGCCTCTTTCTTTTTCTGTCTGCAAATGCGCCTCGCTTCCCTCTTCAATTCTCGGTATCTATCCCATCCCGCACGTGTAGTGGTCGATCGTAACGTTGCGAGGTAGGCAGCCTGTTTCTCTCCGCTGCGGCGCGGCACTCCTCGTCGTACCAGTTGTTCTTTTGCACTTTCCGAAAACCAAGGGTTTCGTATGCAGCTGTACGTAAGGAGTTTGAAATGCCGTCCCACAGTTCCCTTATACCGAGTTGTTGATGAGTGCTCTCAGAGAGAGGTGCAAGCCGAGTAGAAAAACGTTTGGCAGTCTGTTGTGATTGCAACTTTTCGACGTCGAACCTTCCTTGTGTTTGCTGGCGTGCGTTTTTTGCTGCACAGAGGCGGGTGCGAATCTTGGCTGCAACAAGATAGTGGTCCGAGTCGATGTTAGGACCTCGAAGTGCACGCACATCTAAAACACTGGAGACGTGTCTTCCGTCTATCACAACATGATCGATCTGGTTGGTAGTTTTTCGATCCGGAGACAGCCAGGTAGCTTGATGAATCTTCTTATGCTGGAATCTGGTACTACAGATAACCATATTTCGGGCCCCGGCGAAGTCGATCAGCCTCAACCCATTTGGGGATGTTTCCTCGTGGAGGCTGAATTTGCACCGACCGTAGTGCCAAAGATACCTTCTTTGCCCACCCTGGCGTTAAAAGTCGCCAAGCACGATTTTGACATCGTGGCGGGGGCATCTCTCATAAGTGCGTTCCAAGCACTCATAAAAGGCATCTTTGGTCACATCGTCCTTCTCATCCGTCGGAGCGTGGGCGCAGATCAGCGATATGTTGAAGAACCTCGCTTTGATGCGGATTGTGGCTAGACGTTCATTCACCGGAGTGAATGATAGTACTCGGCGACGGAGTCTCTCTCCCACCACGAATCTCACACCAAACTTGCGCTCCTTTATATGGCCACTGTAGTAAATGTCACAAGGACCTACTCGTCTCTGTCCTTGTCCCGTCCATCGCATTTCTTGGACGGCGGTGATGTCAGCCTTTATTTTCACGAGGACATCAACCAGCTGGGCAGCAGCACCTTCCCAATTAAGGGACCGGACATTCCAGGTGCATGCCCTGATATCGTTATCCTTATTTCGTTTGCCATGGTCGTCATCAAAAGAGGGGTTTCTCATCCGAGGCTGTTTGTCGCTTTTCATTGGGATAGGCTTTTTACGTGGCGGGTCCCAAACCCAGCGCACAACCCTATGCAGGGGATGTTTCGCCTTCTCACTTTAGCTCACCTTCGAACGGATGTTCTTAGGCTACCCAGAGGATACTTGGTCAAAGACCGGAAGTCGTGAGCTGCTTGAGTCATATGTAAAAGAATCGTTTCTGGCCACTCCCAAGTGAATGGCGATCAGAGAACTTTCCTCACTTGCGTGAACTTCTACACATGACCCCATCCTCCATGAGAGCTTGAAACCCTTACTGAAAAATTTAGGCATTATGAAACGCTGTTTCAATCATTTCAATGCCTAAATACTCGGGATGAGAATCCAAAACCTAAACGAAAACGTCCGTCTGATGAAGATACCACCGTATGTAAAATTTTGCCCCCACCCGCTATTGACCTCATAAATCTTGCATCCCCTCGTCCTCAAGGAGAGAAGGTTCCGTCTGCTCAGGACACAGAGAAAACTGTTACTGAATACGGTAAGCGGAAAACTTCTCAAGATCCGCCTCCAAATACCTCCAAGTCAGCTAATAAAAACTTAGTGGTAATACCGCGGAAAAAAGCAATTTTTATCTCGAGACTTGCTGCGGATACCACAGTCGAGTATATAAAAAGTTACATCTCGTCGAAATTAAAAACGGTAGATACAGACATCCGTAAATTTAATTTCAAATACAACAGAGATATTTCCTCGTTTAAGATCGACGTATCCGCTGACAATTTTCAACTGATACTTGACAACTCATTCTGGCCATCTGGGGTCTTTGTGCGCGAATTCGAGAACAAACGTGAAAAGTGATAACTACACTAAAATGCCAAGAAATCCCGTTGATACAAAAAACTAATTAACAATAATTCGCTGATTGTTTATTATCAAAATGTTAGAGGGCTTAATACAAAACTTAGTGATTTGTATCTAAATAGCATTCATTGCAACTTTAAAATCATTGCTTTGACAGAAACTTGGCTAAAGCCCCACATTTTTGATAACGAAATATTCAACAGCGAATTCGAAATCTTTAGATATGACCGGCTGAACAGAAAAGGAGGTGGCGTCTTGTTTGCTGTTCATTCTTCAATTCCATCTGAAGAAGTCGATGTTCCGTATGCAGACTTCATTGAATTTAAGTGCATTCGTATTTGCGCTAACAGTGGCCATATCTACTTAACATTGTCTTATATACCGCCTCACTCTGACATATCTGTATACATGCAGCATGCTACATTAATAAGTAATGTTTTCTCAATGGTTAATGATACTGATTCCATGATTGTTTTGGGAGATTTCAACTTACCGTGCGTATCATGGAAATCTATTGATGATCACAAACGTCAACTCCAAACGCAGGATTTCTAACTTTCCGTCCGCTATGAAATATAAGTCTAGTATGTCCAGTGACAATCACACCATTTCTAATATGTTCGCTAAATTCTTTAGGTGCAATTACTCTTCAAAATCTCCACAAATGTTCCGCATCAGCACAAGTTATGTCCGATTTCTGTCATTAATGCACCTACCATTTCCGAAGCAGACGTCTTAAATCATTTAAATATGTTAGAACAATCATACAATTACGGCCCAGATATGATTCCCTCATGCTTTCTTAAGAAATGTGCCAAATATATATACCAACCCCTAACAAAACTATTTAACTCATCTCTTAAGCAAGGCTTATTTTCATCCATATGGAAAAAGTCATATATAATTCCTTTGCATAAGAGTGGATTTAGGTCATCTATTGAAAACTATAGGGGAATAGCAAAGTTGTCTGCAATACCGAAACTTTTTTAAGCAATTATAACAGACGACATAACCTTCCGGATCTCTCCACTAATTTCTTGTTCTCAGCATGATTTTCGTAAAGGGAAATCTACCACAACTAATTTGCTTGAATTTGTATCACATGTATCAACGGGCTTTAGGGAGAATAAGAATACTGATGTTATATATACAGATTTTAGTAAAGCTTCTGATAAAGTAAACCATTCAATTCTTTTGAATAAACTTGATATTCTTGGTTTTCAACCAATATTTCTAAAATGGGTTGCTTCTTATCTTAGTAATAGAATTCAACAAGTCATATTTAAAGATACTTTTTCTGACATAATCAATGTTCCTTCAGGCGTTCCTCAAGGTAGCCATCTTAGTCCAATTCTGTTCTTGTTATTTATTAACGACATATCATCTGTTGTTAAGTTTTCAAAAGTTTTATTATATGCTGACGATGTAAAACTTTTTAAAACATATACTTCAAACAGCGAAAGATGTCAGTTGCAAACAGACTTAAAGAACCTAGTTTCTTGGTGTGATAGAAATGACATGCCATTGAACCTTAAAAAATGTAAAACGATGTGCTTTTCACGTAGAGCTGTAGACCCTACCTCATACGCAATACAAAACTTTAGGTTGGAGCAAGTATGCAGTTTTGTTGATCTGGGAGTAACTATGGACCCCAAACTCAATTTTAATCTTCACGTATCTTCCACGGTTTTTAAAGCTAAAGGCGCTCTTAGTTTTGTTAAACGTTGGTCTAAAGAATTTAGAGATCCGCTTACCACAAAAATTCTTTTTACATCTCTGGTGAGGCCTATATTGGAGTATGCTTCTGTGGTTTGGAACCCTAGTTACCAAGTCCATTCGGATAAAGTTAGAGTCCGTTCAAAAACATTTTTTACTTTTTGCCTTAAATCATTTGCATTGGGATTCCAGTTTAAATCTTCCCCCTTACATTAACCGTTTAAAACTTATAAATCTCCCGGCACTCGCTAGTCGTAGGGAGATGCTTGGTATAATATTTCTTGTAAAACTCATGAATGGGTCAGTCTGTAGCCCATCTCTCTTATCTGATATAAATTTTACCGTTCCCGCTCGCCCTACCAGGCAGTTTAGACCCTTACTTTTAAAATTTTCTAGAACAAATTTTGAGTTAAACGAACCATTCCGCCGTATATGTCATGATTTCAATTTTCATTCCAGCACATTCGATCTAACAGACTCACTCTTTACCATTAAAAAAATTATTTTATTTACTCTTAACAAGTAACATTTAATAATTATAAACTTTAATCTAATTCTTAATTTCGGCTGTTGAAATTTTTGTTTCTGTAGCTGAGCAGCTTAAGATCGCAACGCTTATAACTCTCTTGCCTTTTATGACTCGGCTAATTCCGCTCGTTCGCGGATTGCGCCCCTCGCGTCGGTTGGGCGGGAGGAGGGTCATCGTTGGGTATTATTATAAAAAAAAAAAAAAGAAAAAAAAAAAGGAATTTATTCATTAAAATCACCACACAGAAGTCGTTTTAACCGTTGTAAGCGAACGATTTTCGAAGAAACATCATTTCTTATATGCCACAAGACAAAATTAGAAATGAACTTCTTAAACCTCACGCTGTCAGATAAAACGATATACCTCGTCATCGCGGGTCGATTTCCAAAAAATGTAAATGAAGACTAGCTACAGAAATAATCCTGTAAAGTATAGCCTTAATTTTTCAACGGCCAACGCAGGTTATTTCAACAAAAGCTCACATAAAATAGTTGAGAATTCGCAGAAATGAAAGACAAAGGAAGAAAAAGGAGTATAACTTCAATAATGCACAAGCATACAAGCATACATATGCGCACACATGTGAATAGTCACCTCGTCATCGCGGGTCGATTTGCGAAGAAAGTAAATGAAGACTGACCAGAGAACTTAAAAGTATAGAGAAGGTGCAGGTTCGACTGCGAACATTTGATAGATTCAAATTAGGGAATTCACCGCATTTGTTAAGATTTTAGGTCGGAATTCGCCTCGCAATTTTAACATTTTTTACAATTCTCTCACATATTCTAACCGAGAATATGAAGAGACAGAAATATATGTATTTATAAAATGATTTCTTTGATATTCCATAGGATGGAAATATGTATATAGAACTCTTTTATTTTTGATTTATTATTTTTCAAATTATTTAATGCTAATTTGATCTTATTTTATAATAACTCATTTTAAATATATAAAAGATTTACCTAAACATTATGATAATATTTTCATGATTCATACGCAATGTACGAATGTAAGCAATTTCGTTTTGCCGTCGGCATTTCAATTTCTCATGCTTCAATTTTTGCTTTCAACCAAAAAATCGCTTGTATGCATGTATGTACATATGTGCAATATATGCCTTTGCATTTTGCCGTCGGCATTTCCATATTGACATGCAAAAGTAATTATGTATTTCATTGTTTCGTTTTGGCCCAATTTTGTATATTAAGACAAGTGTCAATAATTGCGCCAAAATCAAATATATTATATATTCATATGTAAACATGTTTTAAACTTTACATAAAATAGAAGTGTCAATAAATGCGCCAATTTTCATAAAGTTGGAAATTTTGCGCGAATAAGACGTGTGCGGGTTAAGTCGCGAATTTTACTTATATTAATTAATTTGAAAGTGCCGAAAAATGCGAAACGAAATTTCAATAAATCTAAATAAATTTAAGTAAATTTACATGTATTTTCATTTATATTTAATTGTCAATAAATTTTTTAAAATTATTTGCCCTAGTTGTCCATTTTTTATTTTCTCCCACATTTCAGCCGATTTTTGTATAGAAATTTGACCGGCGTAGAAGCAAAATGCGAAACAAGCATACATACATATATTAAGTTGTTTGCACTTTTGTCTGTATGTTTGCAAAAGCAAATGTTCTACAAAAGCATATTTCTATACTTAAACAAAATTATTAGAACCGTCGTATGTTTCTTATGTACATGCATATCCAAACCATACTTAAGTCAGCGCAACCCAAGTGTCAATGGTGGTGTTGATAGTAAGCGCTTGGAAAGTCAAGATGCTACCACAGGTTCGAATCTCGACAGAATAAATTTTTAATCTTTTTCTTTTAACATCTTATACTATACAAATAAATATTTTTCTTACTAATAGAAATTAAATTTATCACAGCAATATTATGTATATGTATATTATGTATATTGCTGTGATAAATTTAATTTCTATTAGTAAGAAAAATATTTATTTGTATAGTATACGATGTTAAAAGGCATACATCTTCTATCCTATCTTGTGTATCTGCACATGCTCATATGAGTGTATGTATACGCATGTGCGCGTTCAGAAATTGAAATCATATTTGCATCACTTATCAACATACTTATTACATGTGCGCGCATTGACTTGCATGTTCATACATTCATATATACTTATATGTACATATATTTGCATACATTACCAAACAAATAATGCACAAGCATACAAACATACATATGCATACACATATGAATATGTCACCAACAAAAAATTGATCTTCACAAGACAATATGGCAGACAAATTGGCGAAGAACAAGTGTAGTACATTTTACAACAAAAACGATTTCATTCAAAAACGCAGGCGCAAATTCCACAAGCGATCTCGCTTCATTCATAAAAACAGAGGTCGTAACATATCCCCAAGCATGCCTTTGCCAACAAGTCGCCTTTTCGCGAAGATGGCGAAAGCTAAAAATCATAAATTGCACAACTTTCTGGTGCTTCTCGCAAAAATCTGCGTCGATATGTATTCACGATCATACGTATACATACATATTTACGCATGTTTGTAGGCGAAGCTGCGACAGCGGCAAGGGGTGACAATCGGCGGCCATTACTTTACTTATGCCATAGAAATTCTATTGCTACGAATATGAAAATTACAACGAAATAATGCAAATATGCATATTTCTAAAGGTCATTAAATTCTTTGAAAAAATGAATGATCCTGAGAAGTTTAGTCTTAACTTTTCAACGGCCAACGCAGAGCATTTCAACCAAAAGGAATTTATTCATTTAAATCAACACTCAGAAGTCGTTTTATCCTTTATAAGCGAACGATTTTCGAAGAAACATCATTTCTAATATGCCACAAGACAAAATAAGAAATGAACTTCTTAAACCTCACGCTGTCAGATAAAACGATATACCTCGTCAGCGCGGGTCGATTTCCAAAAAATGTAAATGAAGACTAACTAAAGAAATAATCCTGTAAAGTAAAGACTTAATTTTTCAACTGCCAACGCAGGGTATTTCAACAAAAGCTCACATAAAATAGTTGAGAATTCGCAGAAATGAAAGACAAAGGAAAGAAAAAGGAGTATAACTTCAATAATGCACAAGCATACAAACATACATATGCGCAGCAGCAGCAAGGAAAGAGGTAACAATCGGCGATCCATTGTATATTTCTTTGATACATAAGCAAACCATGATTAGGACAACGCAATACAAGTGTCAATGGTGGTGTTGGTGGTAAGCGCTTGTAGAGTTACGACGAGCACGTAGGTTCGAATCCCAACAGAATTTATTTTTAATTGAATATGTCACCAACCAAAAATTGAAACATTGTTCTACAAAAACAACAACAGCATAAGCATGGCAATATTGTGTTGTTGGTAGAAAAGCCGAGCTGTGCCGAAAGAAACGAACAAACAATTGCCGATTGTCACCGCTTCGCTTGCTGCTCGAACATCTTCGCAGACAAGGTTGCGTAGATTCGTATTGAGCAAGTTTGCGCAACCTGAATCTATCGCAACCTTTTCCGAACTCGTATAAGAAGTATAACTTCAAAAAATTAAATTAATCGTGAGTAATTTCATGGAAATAAACATTAATTACTTTAATAATAACTAGCTTGATAGTCATGTATACTATGTATCAAAGACCTCTAGATACCCTGAATGTCATCACATATTGTTCGGTTCAAAACTGGTTTACCTATTATTCAGCGTAATGATAATCCTCTTAAATTAAGCAACGGTAATTCCTAAATACATATCTAATCAAAAAGATCACTGAAAAAATTATTGAAGTAACCACTTTGACTGGAAAACTTAATAAAGAGTCTGTTGCCACGTATTCCTGCAGCAAAAAGTACAAATAAGGAAGATATAAGTTAGGGTGTATTTTATACACTTGCAACTTGCAATGACCAAGACACGCTAATACCTTCAGGTGTTGGTAAGACCTTATCTTAAACAAGTAAGGAAGACCTCATTTCGGGTATAACCGAATATTCTGTACTCATGCAAGTTGCAAGAATAACAGCCATGGAAGCACACTCGAGTACATAGGCCTGTTAGATATATTAGGTTTTCAAAAAAGTCTTGCGGTATTTTAGCTAGTTGGCGCTGAAAGCACCTAGTTCTAATGTTATTCGTCGCATCGGGTCCTGCTATACCTTTTTGGAAATCTCATTTCACGCGCTAACACGTGTTTGATTGATTGTCGTTTGTTTTAAGTCGTTCGTGAGTTATAGCGTCGCAAACATAGAGCAAAATAAAATTTGTGCAGTTTATGGACCCGATACAGTTTCCATTTCCACCGCACAACGATGGTTTCAACGTTTTCGTTCTGGTGTAGAGGTGGTCGAAGATGCGCCACGCTCCGGAAGGCCTGTCGTCGAAAATTGCGATAAAATTGCTGAATTGGTGGAAAGAGACCGGCATAGTAGCAGCCGTAGCATCGGTCAAGAGCTGGCCATGAGTCATCAAAAATTCATTTCAATTTCATTAAAAAAAAATTCAATAAAAATACCGCAAGACTTTTTTGACAACCCATTTTATCACCATTATAAAAAAACAAGCTCTCTTAATTTTAACTCACATATTGGCCGATTGGGTTGAGAGAATTACTGACCCGATTCAACCCATTTATTAGGAACGTATTCTCTCTGAATTTCAATTATAAATAAAATCAAAAAGTCGTCAATAGGTAGTATATGGAAATGGGCGGGGTGACCATCTGATTTCACAGATTTTCACACTGTCGTAAGAGTCAAAGAGATTTACCGTATGCAAATCGTGTGGAAGATATATACTATACACTAGTCGCCGTTAGTCTACTCTTAGATATCTTGATGAAACTTGCTATGCGGGCTTTTTAATTAAAAAAAGTGTTCGAGTTCTTAAAAGGGCGTAATCGGACCATTGCCACGCCCACAAAACGCCATTACCCGAAAACCTATAAAATACCATAACTAAGAACGAAATTAAGATATATTATATTAGCATATGTTTAAGGTACATATCTCCTAAACTACTAAAGCTACAACAACCAAATTTGCTAGCTCGAATATTATAAAAAGTCCTACCAATAGTGTGAAAATGGATGAAATCGGAAGGTAACTCCGCTCACTCGCCATTTAACGGTACTGTTCAATACTACTAAAAGCGCAATAAACCAATAACTAATTACGCCAAAGACATAAAATTTTATACCCTAGATGGTGTATGAAAATTGGACGATGGGCGTGATACCGCCCACATTTTGGTGATGCGACATATATCCTTTCGACCGATTTCAACTAAATTAAATACGTAGAACTCTTCTTATATTCTTAAATCACAGTGCAAAAATGGGTGAAATCGGACTTCATTCACGTCTACTTCCCTTAGAACACAATTTTAAATTCCACTTCATTCTCTCACTTTCCAGTACATAAATCAAGAAGTAATTAATATAACAGAATAAAATTTAGTGGAAATAATTCCCCTAAAGTATACCACCTTATGACCTAAAATTTGCCAAATCCGAACAAAATTATTCAAGACTCTAGGTACCGAATATGTGGACCCCAGTATCTATACTTGACTTTTGAGTAAAAATATCCTTCAAGTGAGAAGTTCAATTGAAATTCAGACAAATCCTTTCCTGAAAATAATTATTCTTTGAATCAAAAATGCGTTGAATCGAGTCAATACCTTCTGAAACCCCATATACCTAATATAAAGATTTTCGAACTTCCAGGTGACTTTATGCTGGATAGGTCGGCCAATATGTGAGTTATCTTAATGAGAATTACAGAACATATTTTGCTCATAACAGTATATCATTGTACCTAAAATAGATACAAGTGCGCAAAAACTTGACCTAGCCTCTATATAATCATTCCAGGATTTTCGAACATCCTACTGGCGGTGCTTCATATGTTTGGTGATTGTATGTGAGGTACGCTAATGAAACCAAGGAATTTAGTAAGTGGCATGATAATAGTAATTGATTTTATATGATATTCGGGTCGATTCTATCCCAAATCCCATATGCTACGTATAATTATTTTGGTTTTTCTAACAAATCTTATGCCGGTAACCAACAAATACATATGTATCACTTTCGCAAGTAAATATTTAAATAAGGCACCAGAGTCTTGGAATCAAGTTTTATTCACCGACGAAATTCGTGCGTACATGGTAGGACACAGCGCTCAACAAATACATTATTACATAATTACTGTCAAATATCTCAAAGTAGATGTGGAGTAAGAAAGGGCTAAGTTTGGGTATGACCGAACATTTTATAGTCTTGCAAATAGCAAGAATGAAATGTTTTCAGGTCCTGGAAAAATTAAAGTATAAAATCTGAATTTAGAATGATAACACCAACATAAATTAGAAATTATTAGATTTTAGTCTAAAAAAAAAACAAGAAAAGACGTTAACTTCGACTGCACTGAAGCTAATATACCCTTCACAGGTGCATTTCTTTTAGTAACTATGTGTTCAGTTTGTATTTTGTATGGAAGCTATATGCTATAGTAATCCGATTTGTATGGAAGCTATATGCTATAGTAATCCGATGCGAACAATTTTTTCGGATATTACATATATTATTACCTTAAGCAGTAATCCATGTCAAATTTTGTGAAGATACCACATCAATGCGAAATTTTTCCATACAAGCCCTTGATCGTTCGGCTTGTATGGCAGAGATATGCTTTAGTTAACCGATCTGAACAGTTTCTTCAGAAATTACATTGTTGCCTTAGAAAATAATTTATACCAGACTTCTTGAATATATCTTGTCAAATGCAAAAGTTTTCCATACCAGCACTGGATTCCGATCGAGAACAGTTAAATGGTAAGAAAATGGTTTAATTGCCCAAAAAAACTTTAAGTTGCCAACTTTACCCAATACCACTAGTAAGTCGTTTGTGTTTACTAGAACTTCTACTTCTGAAGTTATTAGAATCCTAAAATAGTTAAATCTGAAAAAGGCATAAGGACAGGATTATATGACTCCAAAAATGCTAATATAGTTACCAAATATTGCTGTAACGGTACTCTCCTTGCTCTTTATTGCAATTTTTGGTTTCGGATACTATCGAAATTTGTGGAAAAAGTTGCAGATAATCATAATAGATAAACCTGGGAATGACTTTACACAGTCCTCTTCTTACCCTTTATTTCTAAAATATTTGAAAAAATATTACTATTAAACATGACTCCTTTCTCCCACGAAAATAATATAATACTACGCAATTACCAACGAAGTTAGGAAAGTATTCGAGCTGTTCAGCTATTTTTCCAGATATAACCCAGGCGTTCGATTAGGTCTGGCATGAAGGCTTTATATGGAAAATCAAAAACGTTTTACCTTACGAATTACATAAAATTTTGGAGTCATATTTAAGGAACAGGAAATTTAGAGTTGAAGTAGCAGACTTCATATCAGAAGAACGAGCAATAAGGGTTGGTGTAGGTAGGTAGGTAGGTAGGAGTGCCGCCCTATCGGGCTCAATTAACACTTGATGTGCCATTTTGATGCACTGTTCGTAGAACCTCCTGTATCTGCTATTACGTTTCACATTCTCTTTCAAACCATTTTGAGATTTCGATGAAACTACTTATGCCCGATATGCTTTTAGTGGAAATCCATTCAAGGTTTGGTGCTAGATGGATTCCAAGTGTTTTGTGCCGGATCTGTGCTAGAGCTGGGCATTCACAGAGAAAGTGGAAGATTGTTTCCTTGTTCCCTGCTACTCCGCAGCCATGGCAGATGTCGTTGTAGGGCATACCCATTTTGGATGCGTGTTCCCCAAATGGCCAGTGCCCTGTTGTGGTAGCTGTTACTCTGTAAATACTTTTCCTTGACCTATTTAGTAAGCCGTTGGTTCTTTTCCTGTCATATGTTGGCCATAATTGTTTAGTTATGACGCATTTTGTGATGTTTTTCCACCTGTTATTTGCAATTTGTTGAAATTGTCTATTGATCTCTCCTTTGATTGATCCTAGCGGACTTGGTATTATCTCCGCCTCGGATTCGTTGAGGAAAGCTCCTGCCTTTGCCAACTCGTCTGCTTTTTCGTTACCGAAAATGTTCCTGTGGTCGGGAACCTAGATCTAGTTTCGTTGGAGCTTGTCTTTTATTGCGCTTAGTGCTCTCTTGCAGTTGTGTACTGTGCTGGAGTTTGTCATGGGTGAAGACAAGGCCAGGAGCGCCGCCTGGCTATCCGTAAATATAGTTGCTTTGTTTATATTCCCGTGGTTTTCTAATAGAGCTTCGCAGGCTTTTTCTATGCCTAGTACTTCTGTTTGGAAGATGCTAGCCGAGTTCGGTAGACGTATAGAGAGAGATATGCCAAGATCAGAGGAGAATACCCCGTGCCTACTCCACAGTCCATTTTGGACCCGTCGGTATAGACTGAGATGGTATCCTCCTCTTCTATTGAGCCTCTTCTCCATTCTCGTCTAGATGGTATCCTTACCTGGAAGTGTCTATTGAAATCCAGCTTTGGGAGAATGTAGTCTGATTTATTAATGGTGAGCTTGTTTAGGATTACACTATGTCCATAGTTCTGCTGGTTCCAACCTTCCAATTCTTTTATTCTTGTCGCCGCAATAGCTGCTGTTTTTGAATACAAATGTCCATTGGTAATTGATGCAGGATCACGTTGAGCGCATCAGTCGGACATGACCTGATTGCCCCAGTAACACCCGCACATGCTGCTCTTTGTATACCATTTAATTTTTTAATGTTGTATTGCTTGTTTAGCGCTGGCCACCATACAAGAGCTCCATATGTAAGTATAGGTCTTATGACCGCCGTATACATCCACATGACTATACTTGGTTTGAGGCCCCAATTCTTGTTGACGATTCTCTTACAAGTATAGTAAGCCATGTATGCTTTGTTTATTCTTTTTTCTATATTTATTTTCCAGGACAATTTGGTGTCAATCTCCACCCCCAAGTATTTAGCTGTGGGGGATAGAGTGAGTATTGTACCGTTTAGTACCGGAAGTTGAAACTGAGGTATTTTGGTTCTGCTTGTGAATAGCATCAGTTCTGTTTTGTTCAGGTTAACTCCTAGTCCATTGTTTTTAGCCCATAGGTTTAACCTTCGAAGTACTCTTTCCATAATCTCCCTGACTGTTGAAGGAAACATGCCTGATACCAACAACACTATATCGTCTGCATACGCCACTGCTTTCACTCCTCCACCGTTTAGTTGGAGGAGTATTTCGTTCAGCGCTACAACCCATAGGAGCGGAGAGAGGACCCCTCCTTGAGGCGTCCCTCTACTCACATAGCTTGTTTGTGTTGCAGCGCCGTTTGAAGCTATAATCTTCCTATTCTCAAGCATCGATAGTATCCATCTGCACACAGTGTCATCTATGCTATCATGTGCCAGAGAGTTAATTATCGCATTTACTTCTATGTTATTGAAGGCGCCCCCTATGTCTAGAAAAGCAGCCATGGTGTATTGTTTGTGGTGTAGTGATTTTTCAATTACACTTATCACCTCGTGAAGGGCAGTTTCGGTTGATTTCTTCCGCCGGGTTTTGGAAGGAACACAACTTTACTTCTTTTCCAATTTCGTGGGATGTGAACCATTGGTTCTACCAGTTTTTGCAACATTATGGGCATAATCCCGTCAGGACCTGCCGCTTTAAATGGTGCAAAACTATTTATGGCATACTTGATTTTGCTTTTGTCTATTATTTAGCCTTGATAATCAGCTGCGTTCAACGGTGGTTCTGGTTGAACCCTCGTTGAAGGTGTTTGCTGACTCCCGGGGAAGTGTGTTGTAATTAGTACCTCCAGAGACTCTTGTGCCGAGGAGGTCCAATCACTTCCCTCCGTCCTAATGTAGGCAGTGTTAATATGATCTTTGGATAGCATTTTGCTCAGCCTAGCGGTTTTTCTGCAACTTTTTATTGATGTGCAGAAAGATCGCCAAGAGTCGTTTTTTGCTCTTCTGACTGCTTTTTTGTATCTTTTCATAATATCTTTATATGGCTGCCATATTTTGGTTCTAAAACTCTCATTGAAAGCTTTCCTTAGTTGTGTTCTCAAATTCTTGAGTTCACTGTTCCACCAAGGGGGAGACTTTCTCTTTATCAAAACTGTTAGAGGAGTAGATTTATTGAAAGTTGAGGTTAAGATTTTTTCCAACATCTCTACTTCTGAATCTAGTTCTTGAGGATTTCTGATACTCTTATTGCCTTTCTTTCCGAGGCATTTTGTTGCTATTCTGGTATACTTTTCCCAAGCTGTTCTTCTAGGGTTTCGGTATGTGAGAGGAGCACTGTACCTCCCGCGGATGCTGAAGAGTATCCAGGAGTGATTCGACATGGAAGGCTCATCGGATACCCTCCAGTTATCCACAACGAGACTGTCTGTGTCTGTTGATAGCGTGAGGTCAAGCACTTCCTCCCACCCCGGAAACCTATCCGAGCTTGGGAAAGTAAATGTTGGCTTATCGCCCTTGTTGCAAATACTTAGATTACTATTCAAAATATACTGCAAGAGTGACTCACCTCTGGTGTTTATATTGGAGCTACCCCATACGGTGTGCCTTGCGTTTGCATCACACCCTATTAGGACATCATCCCTCCTGTTCTCCTCTACTAGTCTGGCGAGCGGGGGAGACCAAGAAGAAGGGCTTTTCCTTCTGTTCCACCTTTACCACTGTGATATCTGCTGTGCTGTAATTAGGACAAAGAAATGCATTTATACTTTTATTGATAAGGATGCATGCCCTAGGTTTACCTCTGTTCCGTGTGTAAAACAGGTTATAGTTGCTGCTGTTTAGCCCTTTAATGGAATCATCATTGACCCAGGGCTCCTGTACTCAGGGCTGGATGTCGATGCCCCTCTCGTTCACGAGGGTTGTCCGATTCGCTGTAGCACTCTTCGAGTGCTGCAGGTTTATCTGTACACATCTAAGGTTGTTATTGGGCATCTCGGGTTTCTTCGATGCCCACATTCCTTAGCAACTGGCTGGCGTCGTCGACCTCTTCCGTGTCGTCTTCGTCTTCGTCAGCCGCTTTGTCGCCTTGGAAGATTTTTAGTCTGGCCTTGCGGATTCCGAAGCTGATTTTGTAGTCAGTCTTCTTCAGAGCCTCAATGGACTCATCACAAATGGCCACTAGTATTGGCTTACTTGCTTTATTAGGTTTTTCCTCCTTGATTAGCTGCCACTCATCTATACCTGGTATAGATTTGTTCTGCAGCTTAATGCACCGCAGGAGTTTTTCGCCTGGCTCATCTAGAGGGGGTAACCAAAGGCGAGCACGAGGTCTCTTTGGAATGTCCCTGGCGGGTATAAGCCTCAATTGGAGGCCTACGAAGGCGTTGCTAATTATAGCAACACTACCCGTCAGGAAATCTAGCGAGGCCTGGTCCGCGCACTGGATGACCCTGTAGCCCCTGAGGGTCTCAGAGGAGTCAAATTCCGGGTGAGGACCCGCCGGATTGTCGAGTACATAGCTTAGCACCATACTCGACAATCTGACGCCGATCTCCACCCATCTTTCCTGTACCGTGCTCGGTGAGGAGAAGTTCCCGTCTATGATGGCCACTTGCAGGCTATCTCTGGCTACATCGCAGAAATGCCTTGCCGCGGTTGCGCTGTTCTGTTCGCCTTCACTCCGCCTCGGTTTTTTAGGCAGAGTTTCGGGTGTTTCTGTCGTAGACCGATTCCTTTTTTGTGCAGTGCTCTCCTGTATGTTCTCTACTAGAGGTTCTGATTGCTTCCTTTTCAGGTAGCCTTCATATTCCTCCACTATTGCTTTAAGGCGCTTTGTTTCTGCCGCATCAACTGGGGTGTCGGCTGCCTGGTCTTTGGCTATCTTCCCTAGAATGAAGACTGCCCTCTGGTACCGGTTTTTCCTCAGCTGATTCTGGGATTTTTTGCGCTTCTTTTTGATTTCCCCTTTGGCCGCCAGTGCACTTTGGTTGGTGCTCATGGCAGCTTTGGAGGTGGACGCTTCCTCCCTTATGTTTGCTGTTATCACTGCTGTATCTGCCAGTATACTTAGGTTGGTATGTCCGGCAGTACCTTTACCCGTCTCCTGGCTGGAGGCGAGTAATTCGTCTTCGTCGGATTCCGTAATGGGAATCCTGTAATTCATGTCCTTAGTCGTCGCTGTTGTCGTCAAATTGGTTGTTGTAGTTGTTGTAGTTATTGTTGTTTTGTTGTTTCCGTTCATTTGTTGGTCCCACGAGTAAGCCGGAAAGGGTTGGTCACTCGTCCGCAGAGCCGGTATGCGGAGAGAAGGCTTTTATACCTCCGACCTCGCCCGGGCATCGGAGGGGACCGTTCGCGATCAGCTATTTATTACCTCCCGCTGACCATTCAGCCCTCGGCACGGGTACCTCGACACCTTGGCTTAGGGTGGTGTTGGTGCGGGTATCCTCATACTTCCAACAATAGGAGATGGGCGTAAAACCTAGAGTTTATTCATCCATTTCACTATTGTGGGAATTATGGGGTGTCCCTCTTAGTTCGTAAGATTAGAGTGCGTTTCCTTTGGGATGCACACTTTACTCTTACTTAAGCGCCTTCGCCACGACAAGGCGACCAACTTCAAAGAGGGCTGGTGTACCCAGTGGCGTAGCTAAGGGAGGGCGAAGGGGGCCGTCGCCCCGGGCGCAACGTCTTTGGGGCGGCAAAACGCCCTTCGCTGTTTTTAAATATTCAGAAAAATACTTCAAAAATTTTTTTTACAAAATTTATTATAAAAGATAAAGAGTTGTACACTTCCAATGTAATAATCTGAATAACAATGAAAAATATCAATTTTTACTCGAATACTCTTCAGTCTTTGAATTTGTATTTTATCTTTTTGCTTATATCTTTCTTCAAAATAGTGATAGAAAAGTGTACAAGATATAGGGCGAAAATGGGTTTTTTTCTATGGCTTTTAATAACTTGTCTTGTAAATTTACTATCAATTTCCTCAAAACCCGTTTTGTGAGAATTTTGGAACTTTAGAATTTGCGTATCTTCTAGTTCCTAAATTTTATATACTTAATAACGAAGACATTTTGTAAAAATTCACTTTTGTTCGAGCCACCTCATGAAACTTGTAGGTAGGTAGATAAAGGGGGGCGGCAGAACATCCTTGGCCCCGGGCACCCGAAGTTGTAGCTACGCCACTGCATATGCGCGTGTGTATTTACTTAAACAAAATTGACACTTAAATGAGAAGAGCTGGTTCTTTGTTCAATTTATTTTACTAAATTACGTGGCACTCAAAATTGCGCCTTTCTTATCGCCTAATTGAATTTTACAAAATGACGTGCTATTTACGCCAAATACATAACAGTCGTTGGTTATTGGTGTGGGAAAGCACTCAAGTGACAAAAGTATATACATATGTGCAAATTTTATTGTATTGAGGCATGTGCGTACTGATGAGTATATAATATAAAAAATTATATGATATTCATATACATACATCATATATATAACGGTAATGGAAAATTTGAGTGCATATTAGAAGTTAACTTTGTTTTATTTTATTATTCTAATTGGTTCGATTTCCGTCGCGGAATTTAATAAAACCGCAACAATCCGTCAAACGACTCATCCGCCAATATATAATTGGTGAAATTTCGTAAGTAGACATTTGACACTAGAAAATTTTAGACGATTACATATATTTATATATATACATATGTATAATATAAGTGTATGTATTAATATATACCCATACCTAAACAATTGAAGAAATTTTCAAATTTTTTTAAACACTTGTGGAAATATCGCGTTTTTCGTAATTTTTTTTCTAAAGATATTTGATTTACTAAAAAATGAAATAAAATAATGTACATTAATATTTTGGAAATCATTTTGAAATATTTTGGATCCCTTCTGATCCCGTGGCTGATTTTCAGGAGAACCTCTGAAAAAAGATGTTACGTGGTCAGGACGATTTTTCTATCTAAAACTATCTCAAATCCCAAAGCTAAAAAAAAATGTTACTTTAGTTGGGTATAAATAATTACCCAAGGACGTATCGAAACTTTGCTTTTTTGACAAAATGGCAGTTTCGCAAAAAAAATGTTTTTTTTTTTTTAGTTTACATTTCAAAATCTTAAAAATTTTAATAATTATCAAAAATTGTATTCTTTTGATCATTACCTTACATGTATTAAAGAAAGTCGCGTGAAAATTTTCCTCACGTGCTCTCAAATCAGCTTTTCGAGAAAAATCCCTCTAAAATTTTGGCAGTTCATTACACTAAGTTAGAAAATTCTTAGCAATACCTATTTCACCAAAACTATTTGCCGAATTAACAGATATTTAGGGGTCAAAGGATACCGTTCAGTAAAATTTTCCAAAAAAAAAGCGAAAATATGGAAATACTTGTATTGTGGAAATTTTCGCACTTTACATTTCAAACGTACTTTTTATTGACTTTTTTTCGGGATTCTGGGATAAAATACATACCTACAGCATTTAATGTTTCCAAAACTTTGACGTAACATATCAGTACCACAGTTAAATACCATCGAGGCAGTCAATGAATTGCCGTACTAAAGTTCACAAGAGTCATACACATAGGGCAGAGAGAAACTTCTGCTTTCTGGAAACTGAGAGACATAATTGTAATAGAATGTTTTCATATAAGGATCTGGCAAAGAATTAAAAAAACCTTTTATAGAACAGATCCTGAATTAGATGCATATAAAATTTTAAGACTTATGTAGGGATTCAGTTGCGTCATTAATTTTCTCGAAGATTTTCTGCAACTTCTTGGCTAATTTTTTGAGAAATTGTATTCATATTATTTGATAGTTTATCTCTAGAATCTAAATTCTAACTTTTGAACCAATCTGGATATTTTTGCGACAACATTGACACCCTCCAGATGAAGATTTCACCTGGCTACGATAGTTCTAACCTTTGAACTATTTTTTCAAAACCTTATTTATGATCGATATATCAGTTATAATTAAGCTAATATGGGGATTCCTGAAACGTAAGGTGACATATATATAATATAATAAGATTTAATTATTTCATGGAGTTATAATTCTTATTATCATTTGAAAAGTAAATTCATTCATTAGAAGTTAATTCTCAATGCACACTCATGCAGATTAAATAAAATCTCGAACAAATTCTGCTGTTTGAAGGCAGTGGCGTAGCTAGGGGGGGCCGTCGCCCCGGGCGATCTTCGCTGTTTTTTAATATTCAGAAAAATACTTAAACAAATTTTTTTTACAAAATTTATTATAAAAGATAATGAGTTGTACACTCACAATGTAATAATCTGAATAACAATGAAAAATATTAATTTTTACTCGAATACTCTTCAGTCTTTGAAATTGTCTTATATCTTTTGGCTTAGATTAATGATAGAACTTAAAGATGCACTTTTCTAGCTTTGATCGCTGCAAAATCACATATCATATCATTGTAATTTAAAGTTGAAGCAGTTTCCCTTTCTATTGAGAGAATCGCAAGATTGGACAGCCTACTCTGACTCATGGTCAATCTCAAGTAAGATTTGATCAATTTAAGTTTGCTAAAAGATCTTTCATAAGATGCAACTGATACAGGTATAGTGAGTAGTATTCTTAAAGTTGTCGCTAACGTCTTGTAGGCCTCTAGTCCCATTGAAGAAATGTATAATAAAACTTTTTCTGGCGAAAATCCAATTTGTTCTTCGTTTTTCTTCGCTCTCTTTAATAAAAGTAGGACGTCGTGGATGACACTGTATAAATCTTCGTTATCCAAGTCATCTGGAAAGGATTCGGCAAGGTGCTGGCATTTTTCTTTAATTTCGACGAGTTTGTCATTGTATGAGTCTCAGGTTAGTTCTATAATTTTCTAACAAATACTTTTATTTCACCATATTTTCAAAAATGGTATTTAAAAACTCCAATTCGGGCAAAAATTCCTGCAAATTGTGTCAAAAGTGTACAAGATATAGGGCGAAAATGGGTTTTTTCTATGGCTTATAATAAGATTGTAAATTTACTATCAATTATCTCAAAAACCGTATTGTGATTATTTTGGAACTTCAGAATTTGCGTGCCTTCTTGTTCCTAAATTTGATATACTTAATATTGAAAATATCTTGTAATAATTAACTTTTGTTCGAACCACCTCATGCAACTTGTAGGTAGGAAGATAAAAGGGGGCGGCAGAACATCCTTGGCCCTGGGCGCCCGAAGTTATAGCTACGCCACTGGATGTACCTCAGGGTAGCGTACTAGGCCCAACTCTGTACATAATATATACAGCAGACATTCCAACAGCTATGTATTAACATCCACTTTCGCTGATGACACAGCTGTAGTAAGCCGTAACAAATGTCTCATCAGAGCATTAAGTTAAGAGCAGCAAATTTAAATTGGCTTATAAACAAAAATTCTAATCTTAGCCTCTGCAACCAATAATATAATACAAAGGTTCCAATCTAAAATGCTTGGAACAATCACGGGTTCATTATAGTACATGCGTAATGAAAACATACATAAAGATCTTGATTTTCCTATGCTAAAGAAGGAGATAGAGGACAGCCGAAGATATATTTCTAAACTTCGCGAACATCCAAACCCATTGGCTAATGCGTTGGTAAATTCCTGCGTTTAAAACAAGTAAGGAAGGGCTAAGTTCGGTACATATTTTTCAAATACCATATTTGTGTAAAGTTTTAATCCGCTATCATCATTGGTTCCTAATGTATATATTATGCAGAGAAGGCATCAGATGGAATTCAAAATAGCGTTATATTGGAAGAAGGCGTGTTTGTTAACCGATTTCACTTACTTATTTCGTACATGTCATCAGGGTGTTAAGAAAATATTATATACCGAATTTCATTGAAATCGGTTGAGTAGTTCCTGGAGGATGGAGTCATATGTAGAAGTTCACGCAAGTGAGGAAAGTTCTCTGATCGCCATTCACTTGGGAGTGGCCAGAAACGATTCTTTTACATACGACTCAAGCAGTTCACTACTTCCGGTCTTTGACCAAATATCCTCTGGGTGGCCTAAGAACATCCGTTCGAAGGTGAGCTAAAGTGAGAAGGCGAAACATCCCCTGCATAGGGTTGTGCGCTGGGTTTGGGACCCGCCACGTAAAAAGCCTACACCAATGAACAGTAACAACCAGCCTCGGATGAGAGACCCCCCTTTTGATGACGACCACGGCAAACGAAATAAGGACTACGATTTAAGGGCATGCACCTGGAATGTCCGGTCCCTTAATTGGGAAGGTGCCGCTGCCCAGCTGGTTGATGTCCTCGTAAAAATAAAGGCTGACATCACCGCCGTCCAAGAAATGCAATGGGCGGAACAAGGACAGAGACGAGAAGGTCCTTGTGACATTTACTACAGTGGAGTGCAAGTTTGGTGTAGGATTCGTGGTGGGAGAGAGACTCCGTCGCCGAGTACTATCATTCACTCCGGTGAATGAACGTCTAGGCACAATCCGCATCAAAGCGAGGTTCTTCAACATATCGCTGATTTGCGCCCACGCCCCGACCGAAGAGAAGGACGATGTAACAAAAGATGCCTTCTATGAGCGCTTGGAGCGCGCTTGCGAGAGCTGCCCCCGCCACGATGTCAAAATCGGGCTTTGGCGACTTTAACACCAGGGTGGGCAAAGAAGGTATCTTTGGCACTATGGTCGGTAAATTCAACCTCCACCAAACATCCCCAAATGGGTTGAGGCTGATCGACTTCGCCGGAGCCCGAAATATGGTTATCTGTAGTACTAGATTCCAGCAAAATAAAATACATCAAGCTACCTGGCTGTCTCCGGATCGAAAAACTACCAACCAGATCGATCATTGTGATAGACGGAAGACAGGTCTGCAGTGTTCTAGACGTGCGTACGCTCCGAGGTCCTGACATCGACTCGGCCCACTATCTTGTTACAGCCAAGATTCGCACCTGCCTCTGTACAGCAAAAAACGCACGCCAACAAACACAAGGAGGGTTCGACGTCGAGAAGCTGCAATCACAACAGACAGCCGAACGATTTTCTACTCGGCTTGCAATCCTGCTCTCTGAGAGCACTCGTCAACCACTCGGCATAAGGGAACTGTGGGACGGCATTTCGAACTCCTTACGTACAGCTGCAACCGAAACCATTGGTTTTCGGAAAGTGCAAAAGAACAGCTGGTACGACGAGGAGTGCCGTGTCGCAGCGGAGAGAAAACAGACTGCCTACCTCGCAACGTTTTGATCGACCACAACACGTGCGGGATGGGATAGATACCGAGAGTTGCAGAGGGAAGCGAGACGCATTTGCAGACAGAAGAAGAAAGAGGCCGAAATGCGTGAGTACGAAGAGCTTGATAAGCTGGCCGACAGGGGTAATGCTCGAATATTCTACGAAAAAATGCGGCGGCTTACAGAAGGTTTCAAGACCGGAGCATACTCTTGTAGAACCCCCAAAGGTGATCCAGTGACCGATGCACAGAGCATACTTAAATTATGGAGGGAACACAACAAAGCAGCGGGGGCCGATGGGCTACAGGCCGAGCTATTCACGGTGGTGAAGAACTGATAAGGAGCATGCCTCAGCTTCTTTGCAAAATATGGTGGGACGAAAGCATGCCCAACGATTGGAATTTAAGTGTGCTATGCCCAATCCACAAAAAGGGAGACCCCACAATCTGCGCCAACTACCGTGGGATAAGCATCCTCAACATGCGCATAAGGTTCTATCGAGCGTATTGTGTGAAAGATTAAAGCCCACCGTCAACAAACTGATTGGACCTTATCAGTGTGGCTTCAGACCTGGAAAATCAACAACCGACCAGATATTCACCAAATCTTGGAAAAGACCCGTGAAAGAAGAATCGACACACACCACCTCTTCGTCGATTTCAAAGCTGCTTTCGACAGCACCAAGAGGAGCTGCATTTATGCCGCGATGTCTGAATTTTATATCCCCGCAAAACTAATACGGCTGTGTAAGCTGACGTTGAGTAACACCAAAAGCTCCGGCAGGATCGGGAAGGACCTCTCCGAGCCGTTCGATACCAAACGAGGTTTCAGACAAGGCGATTCCCTATCGTGCGACTTTTTTAACCTGATTCTGGAGAAAATAGTTTGAGCCGCAGAACTTAATAGAGAACGTACCATCTTCTATAAGAGTGTACAGCTGCTGGCGTATTTCGATGATATTGATATCATCGGCCTTAACACCCGCGCCGTTAGTTATGCTTTCTCCAGACTGGACAAGGAAGCGAAACAAATGGGTCTGGCAGTGAACGAGGGCAAGACGAAATATCTCCTGTCATCAAACAAACAGTCGTCGCGCTCGGGACTTGGCACTCACGTCACTGTTGACAGTCATAACTTTGAAGTTGTAGATAATTTCGTCTATCTTGGAACCAGCGTAAACACCAACAAAAATGTCAGCCTAGAAACCCAACGCAGGATAAATCTTGCCAACAGGTGCTACTTCGGACTGAGTAGGCAATTGAGAAGCAAAGTCCTCTCTCGACAAACAAAAACCAAACTCTATAAGTCACTCATAATTCCCGTCCTGCTATATGGTGCAGAATCTTGGACGATGTCAACAGCGGATTAGTCGACGTTGCGAGACCTCCACTCTGTTGGAAGGACCAAGTGGAGAAGGACCTGGCTTCGCTTGGAATATCCAATTGGCGCCACGTAGCGAAAAGAAGAAACGACTGGCGCGCTGTTGTTAACTCGGCTATAACCGCGTAAGCGGTGTCTACGCCAATTAAGAAGAAGAAGAATTCCTGAGATATGGTTTTTGGTCCATTTTCAATTTTTAAAAAAAACCTGGGTGCAGCTTCCTTATGCCATTTCTTCCGTAAAATTTAGTGTTTCTGACGTTTTTTGTTAGTCGGTTAACGCACTTTTAGCGATTGTCAACATAATCTTTGTATGGGAGGTGGGCGTGGTTATTATCCGATTTCTTTTATATTTGAACTGTATATGGAAATGCCTGAAGGAAACGACTCTAAAGAGTTTGGTTGACATAGCTGTAGTAGTTTCCGAGATATGTACAAAAAACTTAGTAGGGGGCGGGCCACGCACATTTTTCCAAAAAAATTACTTCCAAATATACCCCTCCCTAATGCAATCCTTTGTGCCAATTTTCACTTTAATATCTTTATTTATGGCTTAGTTATGACACTTTATATGTTTTCGGTTTTCGCCATTTTGTGGGCGTGGTAGGAAGGCGATTTTGTCCATCTTCGAACTTAACCTTCTTATGGAGTCAGGAAATACGTGTACCAAGTTTCATCATGATATCTCAATTTTTACTCAAGTTACAGCTTGCACGGACAGACGGACGGACGGACAGACAGACATCCGGATTTCAACTCTACTCGTCACCCTGATCACTTTGGTATATATAACCCTATATCTGACTCTTTTAGTTTTAGGACTTACAAATAACCGTTATCTGAACAAAACTATTATACTCTCCTTAGCAACTTTGTTGCGAGAGTACAACAAAAAGAAGTGATCTAGCAGCCTAGTAGAGAGCAACGATCTGCCAAACAAAAGGCTCAATCACATTCTTGAGCTTCTTAAGTTTTACATAGATTTAAGATTTAAATACTTATTGCTAGGCTTTTTCAAGCAGACCCAATAAATAAAGAAATATTGAAAAAAAACTGTTATAACAAGGTGCCTTCGCCCACTCTAGCGTTAAAATTTTTCCATCGTGGCTGAGGCAGTCATTATATGTAAGAGCGCTAAAACCGCTCATATGAGGCATCTTTGCGTGGGCGCAAATCAGTATTATGTTAAAAAAAATTTCTGTGATGCAAATTTTAGCTATACGCTCATCCACAGTAGTTAACCTCGCTAGACGAGTACTATAAAGTTTGCTTCACATTTATATAGCGCGCCGCTTACTTCACAACCGACGTCCTCTCGCAGACGCATCTCTGGTGAATAGACGCTGCAATAAGACTTCAGCGAACCCTTAAACTGAATATGTCAGAGGGGCTCTGCTGAAGCTGTCTCTTTTGAATCTTGATCCCACGCTCCACATTGGTTGGCTACCGCATCTTACACAAGAGTTTTTCAGGTTTCGCGGAGGGGACTACGACTATAACTGTTTACCCGGAAGCAGTTCAATACCTCATTACATTTATTTAATACTGCGGTCATAAGGAATGGTACTATCATTATTTTCACAGAAATTATGAAACATATACCCATAACCTATGGTTTGATATTTCATCATGGAAAGACTTACGCCTGAACAACTTCGCGCTTCGCTCAACATTTGGTCAACATAATCGGCCTACTGAGCGTACTATTCGCAACAGCATCACCCATCTTGAGACCCAACATTCGTTAGATCACATCGAACATGCAGTGAAAAAAATATAGCAGCCGTAGCTTAGGGTGTAAACGAAGACTGTGAAGAGTCGATTCGGCACCGTTTGCAACAACTCGGCCTGACGTATGGAACAACGTGGCACATTTTACGTCGAGATCCTAAATTGAAAGCGTGCAGAATACAGCTTATGCAAGAACTGAGGCCACTCGATCGACAGCGACATCGCTTCACTTGAAGGGCTCTTAAAAAGTTCTAAGAAAATCAGACGTTTTCGAGCAAAATTTTGTTCAGCGACGAGGTCCCAAGATACACTCTTATGAGTAATTTTCATTGATTTAACTAAATAATTAGCAGATATACTTATGCAGTAGAAAGTCACCCGAAAGTTGGAAAATATTTATGTTAGGTATATGGGGCTTATGGAAGTATTGATCCAATTCCGCCCATTTACAGGAAGTTACTATAATCAAGAAATTATTCTCCCCGAATTTCAATCGCATATCCCTTTAATAGTTTTCAACATACCGTCATAGTATGAAGAGTCGGCGGAGTTATCATTCGAGTGCACCTGTTTTCACATTATTGTAAGAAGGCCGGTGCAAATTTGGGTAAAAAGGCTTTATTAATTTGAAAGATACGTATATTAAACGGGCGCGGTCTAGCTCCCTTTTTAAAAAATTTCAGACCATAAATGGCCCTCCTCAATGTGATTCGTTGTGTTAAATTTGAGTTCTGTTTCTTAATTTACTTAGAACAATTAATGAATAGAATCAAAATGTTCCTCGCTATTGTCCAAAAATTTTAATTCTGAGAAATGTGATTCGTTGTGCTAAATTTGAATTATGTGACTTAATTTACTTAGTTCAATGAATGAATAGAACCAAAATGTTCCTCTTAATTCTAAAAAATTAAAATATGCTGTGACAAATACACTTCCATAATACTAATTTTTTCTTTTCATATATATTAAAAATAAGTTCGGTTTTTTATTTCTTTAATATTGCTCACTATTATAACACGATTTCTAATTACTGTACAATTTTTGTATTTTCAGGAGCTTTATGTTAATAAAACGTCATCTTATCCTAGGTTCACTCTCACAACTCTTATTCCCGGAAATCCATACATTTTATCAATTTTTGCATGGAATTTGAAAGGACGGTCAGATGCCACGGTTTTAAATGTAGACATGATTAAAACTCTAGATACCAGTTTAAATGCAGGGCAAGGTAATGCGTATCTATATATTTGCAAAATATGCTATTATATACCTTTTGAAAAAATAGTTAAAGGTTATTCCAACCTTCTAAAAATAAGAAAGGCTCTAAGGTTCGTTTTTTTTTAATTGGTTTATCCAAGGAAGTTCACCATTTCTAACATATTCGCTACTATTTAGAATTAAGATGTAAAAAATCTGTTCGCCAGCAAGGAGCGCATAGAAATATTAATCATTATAAAAATATTAATTATTATCATATGAAATATGTGTTGTAAAGCTTGTTTTGTTAATTATTTACGTAAGTATGTTATTTGGAAATAATTCACAGAAACCAGGGCTGGGCATAGTGCACTAAAAAATAAATGCAATAAGGTTTCACTAGCACTACTTCTTCAGTGGTAGTTAAACAGCAAAATCCACTATCACTGAAAATTTAGTGATAGTGAAAAAAAAAATGCACTATCACTAAACCTTTAGTGATAGTGAAAAACAAATTGCACTATCACTAAACCTTTAGTGATAGTGAAAAACAAATTGCACTACCACTAAACCTTTAGTGATAGTGAAAGCAACTTGCACTACCACTAAATATTTAGTGATAGTGAAAACCTTTAGTGATAATAAACATTTTTCAGTAACATAACACTGTTTCTTGAAGGATAAAAATAAGATTATGTACATATGTATATGTATAAGCTGAAGCAGTATGAGGCAATATATTCAAAATAAACCATATATTTGAGTAGAGACTTCTAATTATGCCGCACCAAAATTAGGAACACATAATTCATTCTTTATTTGCTTTTTTTAATACCAACATTTCAAAATTACGGTCGGTGAGATTTTGCCTTGTCGATCGATTGACAATTCCAGCATGTAACATATGTAGTACCTTTGCTAGCATAAGTGCTCATTAGAATTTTGTCACTTTGTTTTGTTACTCTTTCGCTTAAATGTACTTACAGTGAGGAGCAAAACAGGGAACATATTTGCTCTTTTCAGATATTAGCATTGATTTTCATGATACAATTTTTACCATAGGTTTTTTGAAAGTTTGATGATGATTTTTTTTTCATATAACGTAAATATTTTAGAACATTTTTCATTGTTTTGTAATTATTTAACATGTCGTATGTGTTGTGATATTTCTATTGGACAAAAAAGCAAACATGCATTCCTTTTTGCTCCCCAGTGTACATTTGAACATTCATACAAACATATGTATCGCATTACTACTGAGCTGCAGTGCCATTTTGAGACTGCCAAATCAAGTAGTCTGCACTTGACACCTAGAAATCATGTTTTATTTCGTTGGACTGGCTTAATGACAACGTTTAATTATACCGCCTATATACCAAGAAACATTTTTTATCAACAAACTAGTTGATAATTAATATCGGCCATAAAATATAATTTCAAATGTATTTAGTTAAAGCTCATGTTTCACTAAAGGTTAAGTGATAGTGCATTTTTTCACTATCACTAAATATTTAGTGGTAGTGCAATTGTTTTTCACTATCACTAAAGGGTTTAGTGATAGTGCATTTTCACTATCACTAAAGGTTTAGTGGTAGTGCAATTTGTTTTTCACTATCACTAAATTTTCAGTGATAATGGATTTTGCTGTTTAACTACCACTGAAGAAGTAGTGGTAGTGCAATTTAGTGGTAGTGCAAAAATGCCCAACCCTGACAGAAACCGTCGCTTATTTGAATCACCTGATCGAATAAAAATGAATTGCATTCAAAGTAATGCAAATTTTCCAGCTTAATTGGTTTCCCCATATTTGGTTAAAAATGCATACATATGTATGTGTTATTGAAAAAAATATACTTTTATTTTCCCCAGTTAATTGCACACAAACCATTCGTTAAAAAAATCATCTGAGATAACTGAACATACATAGAGTATTTGTGATAAGCAATATTTGGTTTCATCGCAAAGCAATTAAAAACATATGTATGTACATACCAGAGACCTGCACGAGTAATTAAAAAAGTAACGGTACTTTGGCATCGTGGGCATCGGCATCGTGGGTATAGGCATCGCTGCATCGCCGATTACTAACATGTTACTCAATTAGTATTGTGCGCGTCATGAAGATGAGTTTACATGGATGGCTAGACTGGCACGTCAAATTTTATGTATTCCAGCGTCTAGTGCAGCAAGCGAAAGATGTTTTAGTTTGGCAAACCGTATATTCGAAGAAAGAAGAACAAATTTGAAAGGAGAAAATCTGGACGCCATTTTATTTTTGCATTCACACAAAAAAATTAAGTTCATATTAAATATTTTTTTATTTTTAATTCGCTGCTTATTTTGATCGAAAATAACGAAATATATTTAATTTACTTTTATTTATTGAATTAATTTATGTTGTGTTATGTTATGTTATATTGAATTAATTTATGTTTAAGTGAAGAGAATTTTATTAATTTTTTCCTAATATAAGGTAACTACGAAAGAAAAATCACAAAAATTTGCTTTTATGTATGTGCAGGTCTCTGGTACATACACAAGAATGATTGAATTATGTGTCTGTGATAATTGTTACAAAAACAAATTGCACTTTGTCGCCATGTTCTGGCGTAGTTCTTTTGAGTTGAGAAGAAGAAGCATGTAACTTTTAAACAAAATAGTAAACACTTTTGTTAATTTGTTACGTGGTGAACAAAATTGTAGTAAAATAAATGGAATAATTTTGCGCGGAAATATTTAGACCTTTTTCAAACTTACAATTTTTTGTATTGATAACAAAATTGCCAATGAATGGTTAAAAAGAATTGTGTTTACGAAGGTATATTAAAGTCCCCAAAAAATGGGTAATCTTGTAGACTTAATTAATTTAATTAACATAATAATTCTTCTTCACTTCATTACTGGCGTAAACACCGCTTACGCGGTTATAGCCGAGTTCCTCTTCCTCTCCTTCCTCCGGCAGGTACTGCGTCGAATACTTTCAGAGCAGGAGTGTTTTCGTCCATTCGGACGACAAGACCTAGCAAGAGTAGCCGTTGTCTTTTAATTCGTAGAACTATTCCATCGAATGCGATATTCGCCGTGGCCAACGCGCAAACCTTTCTCTCGAAAACTCGTAATGTCGACACGTTAGATGTTGTCATCATCCACTTGAATTAATTAGGCGTATTAACTCAATTGTTGTAATCGGCTTCATTAGAGCGTTCTGAAATTCAAAAAAACATTCTGAACAACTTTGACTAAGAGAATATGGGTGAAACACTTTCGTGCCAGTAATTTTTTAGGCGAAGTTCAACTTTTGGGGCTTTTAAAAATTACTTCGTGAGTTTTTGAGATATCCTAATGGAATTTAAAACATACATAGGTGTATTTTGGTATTCTATTGATAATTTTTTGGATCGATCTAGCCGATTTTTTATTTTAAATTTCAATACATTTAAAATCTGTTTAAATATAAAAAACAAAATTTCATGAAAAGACAATAAAGATGAATTATGGTAGTATGACATTAAATACACACAAAATAGAAACAATCAAACAAAATAAAATTTTAAACATTAATTGAATCGAAAAGCGAGGTCTAGCGAGTTTTCTCTTTTCAATCTTCAAATATATTTTCATGATTCTCCAAACGAACGAGGTAACGTCTACTAAATTCTTCGATTGTTTCCTTTACACTAAACAACTTTAGATCCCGGTGGAGGTTTCTCACATAGAAAGGAGTCCCCACTATGGTGCCTAAAACTTTATTTTGAAATGTTTGAATTATTTTAAAATTTGAATTCGCTGTACTATTCCAGATTTGTATGCAATACGTTCAGATAAATTAGCAACATATTTTTCAGACTGAGGCAGGATGTTGACCTAAAGAGCCAGTATAGCTACGCCAACTTTAATCTTAGCAGAGTTTTTTCTATTCTTACGTGATCTTTCCAAGTGCGCGTAGTCTTGGAGCACGCAACACAAACAGGTCTCAAATCCGACTCAGCATCACGGCATCTAACGTAGAACGTCCGATTGTGAAGGTAAGACTTTAGCAGCAAATAATAAGGCATTGGTAGCTTTTCCTTTAATTTGAATAATAGGCCTAGATGCCAGACTTTGTCCAATGCTTGGCGGACATCAAGGAACACAGTAGAGTAGTATTTATTATTTTGCATAGGATCAATTATAAAGTGGTTAACCCTATTACATTGTTCAATTGCGTCATAAAATTTTCTGAAGCCAAACTGGTGATTCGGAATAAACTGTTTGCCTACGAATACTTTCGAGATAATTGTCAGTAGACTAATTGGTCGATAAGAATTGACTAGATGTTCAGCTTCCCCGGGTTTAAAAATGAAAATAACCTCAGTCCGTTCGAATGACTGTATTTCATATCTCCGATGCGACCGATTATTAAGTCATTTTATTTTTAGGTGCCTTAAGCTAAGAGCACGTAATTTTGTAGAACTGTTCCTTAATACCTACGTAACGATGACAGTAATGATAAACAAAATCGGACAACTATATCACATATCTACCTAACGTAATATCATTTTGCTGAACTGTTCTCATTTATTATCAGATAAACGCTACCACTTATTTTTATTTAAATAGTTCGCATATTTCGATATGAAGATTTTAATGTAAGGTATGTACATAAATAAAGATCTGAACTGATAAAAATAAACTGAACACACTTATCAGACGAGGAGCGTGGATTGATTAGCAACGAGTCAATCTGGCTGAAATTGCTTTTTCGAGAAAGAGACATAGAAACACAATAACAAATTTTCCTGAAAATCCAGATAACTGGGGATACTATTGATGACAAGAGCAAGCGGCGTATTCAGCAGCTAGCAACCAAATGAGTTTCTGGCAAATAAAAGCGGAACTTGGTCTAAATCTAACTAAACAACATGTGAATTAAATAATCAGAAAATATTTATGCATAAAATAACATTTTGTGACGAAAAGAAATTTAATTTGGATGGGCAGGTAAAAATGGTGAAGAAAGGTTCAACATCATTGTTAGACGATATCGTGATAGGAATATTAATTATTATTAACTTATTTTGAAAGCGCTCGTATACTAAAATCATCCTCAAATGAAATAGTATTGATATAAATTAAAGGCAAGATGCTAAATTTATTATAACTAATTTTATTAAAATTTCACACATTTTGACCAACCTAAACGGTTTAAAGTCAGAAGGAAAGTCGGAAATAAATATATAGGATATATTTAGGGCAAAGATATGGTATTAAGCTCCAATTCTTTATAAATATATATATGTACATAGATAGTTAGTGTTAGTACTTCCTTATTGAACCACTTGTCAAGAAAAACCGACGAGTCTCATATTTCATTTCCCATAAAAGGAAAAAGAAAAGCGTGTAAAAGAAAATGTCAAAGTAACAGGTAGAGTTAACATGCTTAATGAGATTATAAATAACTTCGAAATGAGCGGCGGTGCTGCCACAGTACTCCACACATAATTTGGATTTGCGGCAGTTTGTAAGGAGGTGATAGCGATGGTCCCACCGACAAGTCGCGGATGAAAATTTGATCGCACGTTTTTAAAACTGAGTTCAAGAATGACGTAGGTCGCGGGTTATATGTTGCAACTGAGCAACAACTTCAACCTTACTAACTGGTACAGGAAAGTTGATGAAAAATTCGGATGGCAAGCGTAACGTCGTCCCAAAAACAAACTCGAAACTTTAAAATTTCTTAATTGTTTCTCTTCTAACTAAAACTTGTCGATATATTGATATAAGTACCCACATACAACCATTTCTATAAAATTCTTCAAGTTTCGAACTTTAGTTTTCGATGATTCTTTGCAAATGAGAAAAATAAAAAGTTAATGTTGTTTCAATGTTAAATTTATTGATATCTAAAACATAATAAAATGGAAAAACTAAAACATTCAAGGAAAGTTCTTAAAAGAATGGAAAATATTCAAAATAAGACATTTATCAAAAACAAAAATAAAGAAATTGTATACAAATTATACAAAAGTAAAAAGCGAAAAGTAGAAATAAAAAAAAAGTAAGGAATTTATACAAAAATAAAAATTTCAGAGAGCTGCAAGCAAAGCTTTTTATGCTAAATCATCAAATTCAGACAGGTGTCAGACAGAAGTGCAATGACCTCAGAAGGTAAAGTAGAACGCTTGGTTTTTGGGTGCAAACGTAAAGTTGCAATCAAAGGGTCTGACGTGATAAGCAACCTTTGCAATAAATCTATGTTGGTGTCGGGACGTTTTCTTGTGAACAGTTCGCGATACTGTCTCGCCTCTTTATTGCGTGCTTCTTGCGCTTCTTCAGAAAAGTTTCCTATAGGAAGAATGCATGAAGAAATGATAGCTCCTCCATGAAACAATATTTTGTGGAGAGTTACTGGCATATAGTACCAAGGATATAAACTCAAATAAAGCTCTCTTATTTCTGACGTAAATCTTTGGAGGATGGAGTCATGTGTAGAAGTTCACGCAAGTGAGGAAAGATCTCTAATCGACATTCACTTGGGAGTGGCCAGAAACGATTCTTTTACACATGGCTCAATCAGCTCACATCTTCTGGTCTTTGACCAAGAATCCTCTGGGTAGCCTAAGAACATCCGTTCGAAGGTGAGCTAAAGTGAGAAGGCGAAACATTCCCCACATAGGGTTGTGCGCTGGGTTTGGGACCCTCCACGGTAAAAACACCCCCAATGAAAAGGAACAACAAGCCTCGGATGAGAGACCCACCTTTTGATGACGACCATGGCAAACGAAATAAGGACTACGATATCAGGGCATGCATTTGGAATGTCCGGAACCTTAATTGGGAAGGTGCCTCTGCCCAGCTGGTTGATGTCCTCGCTAAAATAAAGACTGACATCACCGCCGTCCAAGAAATGCGATGGACGGGACAAGGACAGAGACGAGGAGGTCCTTGTGACATTTACTACAGTGGCCATATAAAGAAGCGCAAGTTTTGGTGTTGGATTCATGGTGAGAGAGAGACTCCGTCGCCAAGTACTATCATTCACTCCGGTGAATGAACGACTAGCCACAATCCGCATCAAAGCGATGTTCTTCAACATATCGCTGATTTGCGCCCACGCCACGACGGAAGAGAAGGGCGATGTAACAAAAGATGCCTTCTATGAGCGCTTGGAGCGCGCTTGCGAGAGCTGCCCCCGCCACGATGTCAAAATCGTGCTTGGCGACTTTAACACCAGGGTGGGCAAAGAAGGTATATTTGGCACTACGGTCGGTAAATTCAGCCTCCACGACGAAACATCCCCAAATGGGTTGAGGCTGCTCGACCTCGCCGGGGCCCGAAATATGGTTATATGTGGTACTAGATTCCAGCACAAGAAGATATATCAAGCTACCTGGCTGTCTCCGGATCTAAAAACCACCAACCAGATCGATCATGTTGTGATAGACGGAAGACAGGTCTGCAGTGTTCTAAACGTGCGTACGCTCCGAGGGCCTAACATCGACTCGAACCACTCTCTTTTTGCAGCCAAGATTCGCACCCAACTTTGTGCAGCAAAAAAAGCACGTTGACAAACACAAGGAAGGTTCGACGTCGAAAAGCTGCAATCACAACAGACAGCTGAGCAATTTTCTACTCGGCTTGCACTCCTGCTCTCTGAGAGCACTCGTCAACAACTCGGTACAAGGGAACTGTGGGACGGCATTTCAAACCGCAACCGAAACCATTGATTTTCGGAAAGTGCAAAAGAACAACTGGTACGACGATGAGTGCCGTGTCGCAGCGGAGAGAAAACAGACTGCCTACCTCGCAACGTTACGATCGACCACAACACGTGCGGGATGGAATAGATATCGCGAGTTGGAGAGGGAAGCGAGACGCATTTGCAGACAGAAAAAGAAAGAGGCCGAAATGCGTGAGTACGAAGAGCATGATAAACTGGCCGACAGGGATAATGCTAGAAAATTCTACGAAAAAATGCGGCGGCTTACAGAAGGTTTTAAAACCGGAGCATAGTCTTGTAGAACCTCCAAAGGTGATCTAGTCACCGATGCCCAGAGCATACTTAAATTATGGAGGGAACACTTCTCCAGCCTGCTGGATGGCAGTGAAAGTACAACGCCAGGAGAAGGCGAACCCGATTCCCCAATCGATGACGATGAAGCAGACGTTCCATTGACTGACCATGAAGATGTTCTAATAGCAATTGCCCGCCTGAAGAACAACAAAGGAACAACGGATTGCCGGCCGAGCTATTCGAACACGTCGGCGAAGAACTGATAGAGAGCATGCATCAGCTTCTTTGTAAAATATGGTGGGACGAAAGCATGCCCAACGATTGGAATTTTAGTGTGCTATGCCCAATCCATAAAAAAGGGACAGCACAATCTGCGCCAACTACCGTGGGATTAGCCTCCTCAACATCGCATATAAGGTTCTATCGAGCGTATTGTGTGAAAGATTGAAGTCCACCGTCAACAAACTGATTGGACCTTATCAGTGTGGCTTCAGACCTGGAAAATCAACAACCGACCAGATATTCACCAAATCTTGGAAAAGACCCGTGAAAGGAGAATCGACACACACCACCTCTTCGTCGATTTCAAAGCTGCTTTCGACAGCACGAAAAGGAGCTGCTTTTATGCCACGATGTCTGAATTTGGTATCCCCGCAAAACTAATACGGCGAAAGATTTATAGTCTTTTGCGCGTTGGCCACGGCGAATATCGCATTCGATGGAACGATGAGCTGTACGAGATATATGACGACATTGACATAGTTCAGCGAATTAAAAGACAGCGGCTACGCTGGCTAGGTCATGTTGCCGGAATGGACGGAAACACTCCAGCTCTGAAAGTAGTCGACGCTGTACCCGTACAAAGTTCACATATGTATGTAATTTTGTCTACACACAATTTTTTATAAAAATACATATATACACCCATTGTTTGATACATAAACTCCGTTGTCACGGACAACCAATGGCCGAACTTCACGTTTTGTCAAAATGCTTTGTGAAAATCCAAGCTGTGCAGAAAAAAAAAACGAATGGCCGCCGATTCTCACCGCTTCCCTTGCCGCTCTACAGCTTCGCCTACAAACAAGCGTAAATATGTATGTTTGTGCGTGAGCTTGCATAGCGACGCAACTGCGTAAAAATATTTCAGAATTACAAAATATGTTTCACATTCCTAGACAAATACAGTCAATACTGGTTATGTGCCACATTCAAAGATACAGATATTTGTAATTAGTTAAAAATAAAAATATAATATGGTACATAAGCGACAGCGGATATTTAAACGAGTCGTGTTTAAAACAATAATTTCTATGTATTTCAAAAAGCAAACCGTGAGATGCAGCAAGATATAATATAGGCTGTTAAGAGTGATGGGGGAGGGATTTGATTTTCATTTAAGCGGAGTACGACTTAACCGGGATTGACTGTACACATAAATCAGAGGTATATTGAATATTTTCTTTGAAATATTTCTTGACTTGAAAATCGACAAATAAACTATGTTGTCAATTTTATTCTAATATATTTTCATACTTATTTTTGCGGGATTGTAACTTTTTCCTTCCCATTTTTCATTTTCTTTCAGAAAGGTATTCAATTTATGATTTTTAGCTTTTGAAATTGTCAAGGCAAGGCATGCTTGGGGAGATGTAATGGCGTCTGCTTTTATGAATGAATCGAATATGCTTTTTCAAAGTACGTTTGCGTTCATGAATGAAAATTTTGTTGTTGTGTGATTTACTATAAATTTTGATGTCGACAATTTGGCTGCCATATTGGTTTCTGATGCTTTTTTAAACGATTGTTGTTTTTGTAGAACAATATTTGTAATTTTTGCGGGTGACATATCCACATGTGAACGCATGTAAGTATGTATGTATGTTGTGTATGCATTGTTTGTGTGGGAATGTCATACGCACATATTTACATACATTACATATGAAAATATGTATAATGATTTTTGAGACTATTGTTGCTTTTCCAGAAGAATGTTTGTATTTTTTGATTTACATGCGTACGTATATATTATTTGTGTGAGAATGTCATACGCACATACAAATGTACATTTGTGTATACGTAAATATAGAGAAGCGCGCGCTTTTTATATTACTGATAAATGACAATATCTTGATTTGAAATTGATTTGTACTTGCATATGTATCTGCAGGATAGATGCGTATGAAAGTTTTAAATGATAAGAGGTATGATTTCATATATTATTACTGTAATATATTATGTTTTAAGGATATTACGATAATTCATCATATATATAGCATACAGTGGTGGTCATATACTTAGCACACATCACTCTACCTAAATGCAAACGATGTTTTCTTCGTAATGTTACAAAATTCAAAGGCGCCACTTTGTCTAGACATGATCAAGGCACGGAGCTAAGATATCGCAAAGTTTCGTCGCTTTGTTTTTGCTACTGTCGTAAATAGAAGGATTATTTAACGATCAGCAGCTTTTGTGAGTGGACACATATTTAGCACACTTCTTAGACTGTCGAAGTTTTTTAAAGTTTTAAGAAATATTTATTTTCGAATACAAAAACTTTTGTTGGTGAAAGATTATTTAATATAAAAACTGTGGGTTTGAATTAAATTTAAATTTAAATTTACTGATTAGAAATGGCTAGAGATTTGTGTTGCACGGAAGAAAAGCGGGCTATAATTGTGAAGGTAGGCAGTGAAGGGTAGTCAGTAACCCAGATTGCAAAAACGCTTGGGTGTTCAAGGAAGCTCATTTATAACGCAATTAAACATTTTGATGAATTTGGGACAGTTAAATCCGCGGTGCGAGCTCCTAGGCCTCGCAAAACCACCTCCAAAGAAGACAATCTAATTCGTTGGATCTCAAAAACGACCCATTCAAGAGCTCTAAACAAATTGAAACCGAAGTTTATGCAGTATACGGAATAGAGGTTTCATCTAAAACGATCAGACGTCGTTTGAATGAAAGCCGACTGCGTGGATGCATTTCACAGAAGAAACCGTTTGTTTCTAAGAAGAACTTGGAGGCACTCCCTTCATTCGCACGAGCCCACATCAACAAACCACTTTCCTTTTGGAAGAACGTTCTCTGGAGTGATGAATCTAAGTTTTGTAGATTTGGATCTGACGGTAAACGTTACGTCTGGCGCCCCAGTAACCAGCAGCACAATTCTAGGTATACACAAAAAACAGTGAAACATAGCGGAGGAAATATTATCGAGTGGGCGGCCTTTTCTTGGCACGGTGTTGGACCTAACGTTAGGATAACGTCAAAAATGGAACAATTTGTTTAAAAGAACATGTTAACAGAACACATGATTCCATTTGTCGACGACCATATGCCTCTAAGGTGGCACTTCACGCATGATAATGACCCTAAACATACCAGCTCAGTCACCTGATCTCAATCCAATTGAGATTTTCTGGAGTGAAGTTGAGAGAAGGATTAAGGGCAAAAAACCCAAAACTTTAGAAGAATTGTGGCAGAACATCAAAAGTGCATGGTTGAATATACCTGTGGAACAATGTAGACGTTTGGTGGAGAGTCTGCCTGAAAGATGTTCTGAAGTGATCAAAAATAAGGGTTTTCCAACGAAATATTGAAGTAAAATTTGGTTCGGAGCAGATTGCCAAAGTTTTTGTAGGTAAACCTGAAATGTGCTAAGTATGTGTCCAACGTAGTAATCATTTATTCTTACTTTTTTTTGTAGGTTTTGATTACATCGTCCTTTATGTTGTTATTTAAGTTAATCTATCTGTGAAATATGAATATAATGTGTGTGAAAGTATTTAAGTTTTTAGTAAAGAAATGAATTTTATGGAACATTTTTTCTTAAAAGTACGAGTGTGCTAAGTATATGACGACCACTGTATGTACGAGCAGTGTTCAAAAAGTATCGCGAATTTTGAATTTTCGCGGGTTACGTCTATTCGAATTTCGAATTTTTTGTGGCGTTATGTTGGTACTCATGTCTCTCACTTATGCCGACAAGCTCGGCCATTTTGAATGTTCATTTAAATGTTGACAGCTGCTTTGCTTGCTCGTGTTTTGAATCGTCTTCGATTTTTACCTATTCAAAAAAATGGATCAAAGAACCTGTATCAAATTTTGTGTGAAAAACGAATGTTGACTGTGGTATACGGAGAAGCTACCTTGGACCGAAGCGACGTTTATCGGTGGTACAAAATGTTCTCAGAAGGCCGAGAAGATGTGAACGACGAAGAGAGTGTCGGACGCCCGAGCACTTCAACAACAGACGAAAAAATTAATGAAGTGGAGAAAGTGGTATTGGCCATTCGTCGAATCACCGTTAGAGAAGTTGCTGAGGACCTAAACATATGGATTGGCAAGTTATGCGCAATTTGCGCGAAGGAATCCGCCAGAAACGCCCGGATTTGTGGAAGAACAAAAATTGGCTTTTGCATCACGATAACGCCCCTGCTCACACATCGATGCTTGTGCGCGAATTTTTGGCCAAAAACAACACACTAATGATGCCGCAGCCACCGTATTCCCCAGATCTGGCCCCCTGTGACTTTTTCTTGTTCCCTAAACTGAAGAGGCCCATGAAAGGACGACGTTACGCTTCTCTTGACGAGATAAAGACGGCATCGGAGGAGGAGCTGAAGAAGATAAAAAAAAATTATTTTTTGAAGTGCTTCGAAGATTGGAAAAACCGTTGGCACAAGTGTATAATATCTCATGGGGATCACTTTGAAGGAGACAAAATAGATATTCATGAACAAATATAAATTATATAATATTATCAAAGATAAGAAATATTTAAAAAGTAGATTTTATTTGGACATTAACTACAAATAATTTAATAATAATGTTATCAATTTTGCATGAATTCACAAAAATTCGCAAAATGATATTCATATCAATTGATATGATTGTATGTAAACGTATAAAAATATAAGCAAAAGAGCAACATACATCTGTAATACAAAAAAAAAAAATAAAAACACAATAGTCTCAAAAATCATCATACATACTTGCAATATGAGTACATATGTAAATATGTGCGTATGACATTCCTACACAAACAATGCATACACAACATACATACTTACATGCGTGCACATGTGGATATGTCACCCGCAAAAATTACAAATATTGTTCTACAAAACCAACAATCGTTTGAAAAAGCATCAGAAACTAATATGGCAGCCGACATCAAAATTTATACTAAATTACACAACAACAAAAGTTTCATTCATGAACGCGGCACAATTCCGATTTCTTTGGCGCCGCGATTTGAAGGTACCGTTGGAAAGAGGAAGTCCTCCTGATTAAAAAAATAGGTACCGCAAACGCTTAGTTTACGAGATATTCGACCTTGAAGTTCAAAAATTCCCAAAATTCGAACATTTCAAAAAGCTATTTTACCACATTAAACACACTTTACTCACATGTTTTACTTCAAATTAATTAAATTAAACTATAAACTTTTAAATAAATCCTCATTTTACACTTTTAACAGTTTTTTTACCGAAGAAATCTTTATCTTAAAAATTACATTTTACACTCGTAGGGAATACAATGTGTGTGCTAAAAATTACGACGAAAGGGAGCGCTGCCTTGTGATAATAAGGAAATTCGCTGAAATGACATTTTTCCCAAAAATTCCTCTATACATTCATGTGGACATGTTCTTTTTTTAATTTAGTAAACAAATAAATAATATTATATTATATTATATTATATTATATTATTAATATTATTATTGTCACTTAATATACAAAACAACGTATTATTAAAAATAAATGGAAAGCGCTGACAGATATAATAACCAAAATTTAACCATTTTATAACGAAAACTCAAATTTTGTTTCAATATCAGTGGAAGATAACCAAAAAATATAACCACTTTATAACGAAACTCAAAATATTTTTTTTTATTTTAACGCAGAAAGGAGTACTATGCGGAAGTACTTCAGTCACATAAATCACATATTACACATATACATATGGGCATTTTCACAAAAAGGTCCACCACGCGTGCAAAATTCAAACAGTTCCTGAAAACTTTCTGTTGATGAACAATAAATCTCAAATGTGTTAATTTTATAAATATAAAGGAATTTTTATTTTCTTCTAATTTTAAGCCGAAATATACAACGAATACACAAAATTTACAAAAATCTGACTTTTTTGACCAAATATACCAACGGTTTTCCTTGTTATATTCCCTAATTCAAAGTAATACTATGATGTTTTTATAATTTAAAAATCTTCTGCTGATAGTAACATAATTTTCAACAAGCAGACAGACTGAGTGGAGATCGAATAACGGTAGTTTTTTGTGTTTCTTCTGCGTATATTCGTATGTCGCGTCCGTTACCGAAAAACATCATTTATTGATCTCATTGGTGAACAAAGTGTTCAAGTGTAAATTGCTTTCAGACTAAAAGCAGATACATCATTTCACTTAAAAAAAGTAATAATTGGCTCTCGGCAAAAACGATTAAAAAAATTTATTGGTGTTTGAAATTCGTCGCGTCCGTTACCGTAAACCTTAAATATTAAATAAAGTTGTAGAAATTGCATAAAATTAAAATTTTATTGATGGCAAAAACGGCAAAAGAAACAAGAAAAGTAATAACAATGAAGTATAGAGAGAAAATGAAAGAAAACGTCGAGAAATGGCAGGAATACAAGAAGAAAGAAGCAAAACGAAAGCAAGAGTACCGAAAAAGATTATCGCAAAAAATGAAAAGTGATAGCAATTTATTAGAAAAGAAGAAAGAAAAGGACCGTGTTAGATAGCAAGTTTTGCGGCAAAAAAAGAGCATAAATAATATTGACAATTTGAATTGCGAAATTTACAGCTGTAAACAAACGATGGGAAAAGCAATTAAAAAAGTTGAGGAGGCTGCGCTACCTAAAAACCTGAATAGAAAAAAAATAGCCATAGAAACCAAGTCTTTTTCTGTTATCA
>NW_024395977.1:16369376-16416871 GCF_016617805.1 Bactrocera tryoni
AATCTCGATTATCACTTTATCATGCGAGAGTATAAAATGTTCGGTGACGCCCGAACTTAGCCCTTCCTTACTTGTTTTGTATTATGTTTCTTACTAATATCACAACAATATATTCGTATAAATACATCGTCTATGATATTAATCTTATTATCTGCTCATATAAATGTACATACTTATGTATACGCATGTGCCATTCCATTTAGAAATTCAGATCATGATATATACATATATTACATGCGCGCGAGTTAAGGAGATGTGTTGGCGAAATTAGGGAAATTAAATCAAAATTCAAATCTGGAAATGATAACGAAATAATGCGAATATGCATATTTCATGAAGGTCATTAATTTTTTTGAAGAAATAAAAGGAATGACACAAGACGTGTATATATGAGCACATTTAAGTCCATCTGGCACATATTCATTTTGTCATAGTCGAAATTAATATAATTTATTTGAAATAATAATTTATTTAAAATTATTTTTTGTCTAATTTTTCCCAATTTTGTAAAAAAATTTAAATTATATAAAAAAAAATGGTTCATATGATACAAAACAATCACGCATATGTGACTTTGTATATTTTTTCTTCAAAGCATTTCTTTTTATTCATTCTCGCGTGAGATCAGTCGTTATATGTACATATACTTAGTATATCTGCCAGAGAACGTGCTCATTTCTGCTAAATAGCAGCGAGAATGGTGAATTCCTTACTTCAATTCTATCAGCTCTGTTAGCCGTCCAATCGAACCAGGAAATTAAATCCTTCAAAGTCAGCGGTCAATCCGAAAGAATTTCAAGGCGGTACACCAAATAAGAATAAACCGTTTTAAACGGCAACAGATTTGCCTTACTAAGCAATGGTTCAGACGACGATGCGAAGGGTACCACCTTAGTCGTTAATGCCAAACCACCTCCGATATATTTTACGCGAGCGTAGCAGTAATACTCTTGTTGCGAAATTAAGAGAAAATTATAGGTACTAACAATTTTCATATAGTGACTTTGAAGAAAGGCAATATAGTGTATATTATATGAAACAAAAATTAAGTCCTAAACTAAAAAAAGTTTTATGGAAATCGTTAAATTTCTGTCAAATAAAAACAAGAATTATTATTTGTATCAACTGAAGAGCTCTGAGGGCCTAGTTGTTGAAATTAAGGGTATAAAGTCCGCCGTAGACTCTAGTGAAGTCAAAGAAGCATTGGAAGAATGCGGTTTTGGTATAAAAACTGTTGTAAATATATTTAATAGAAACAAAGTACCACAACAATTGTTTAAAATTGAATTGTTGCCAGATTCTAATCAACTTAAAAAAAATTAAACTCATCCTATATATAATCTGAAAGAGTAGAGTAACTGTTGAAGAACCACATAAACGAAACAGTCCGGCACAATGTACTAACTGCCAAAAATATGGGAATACCAAATCATATTGCACTCTACGCAGTATTTGTGTGGTATGTGGTGATTTACATCCCACACAGGAGTTGTCCTGTGTATAACGATTTGAAATCGAAGACGTTACAGTGTATTCAAGCACGTCGTGACCTAATGTTACAAACAATTTGGCTAAAATATAAAAAATTCGTGAGTAGCCACATTAATATTGAGTGCAAAATAGATACAGGAAGAGATATTGACGAAAGCATAAGAAACTCAATGATATAATAACTAACGCAGCTGTCTTAGCAACACCAAACAAAAGCAATAAGCCGCTTGGTTTCAGTAAAATTTCTAATGGAGAAATAGGAAAGCTTGTAAATGAAAAAAAGGCATGCAAGACGAGAATGGCAGATAAATCGGTCCCCTTCCACTCAGCTTCAATTAAAATCAGTTGTACGTAAATTAAAAAAAGCCCTTAAACGTGAGGAAGAATTCAACACCGAAATGTATATAAAGAAGCTGTGTCCAAATTCAAACAAACAAAATTCCCTTTGGAAAGCCCAAAAGTCCATGAAGCCACCAACATGCCTATACGGGACATGGGTGAAAATATGCTGGAAGTGACGATGAAAAGGCTAATTGTTTTGCAAATCACCTAGAAAAAGTAATTGCTCAAAGAACAACTTTAGCTGTCCAGCTTACCCAACACAGTTAACGAGTCAATCGAGTCTTTTAAGATTTCACATTCTGAAATTATTAGAATCATAAAAGAACTTAACCTAAAAAAGTCGCCAGAACGTGATAATTTTACTCCAGAAATGCTAATTGAGTTACCAATTATTGACGTGGAGGTGCTCTCTTTGCTACTCAATGCAATTCTTAATCTCGAGTACTATCCTAATTTATGGAAAAAGTCGCAGATTATCTTGATAGATAGATTAACCTGGGAAAGACTTAACACAGCCGTCTTCGTACAGACCAATCAGTATTCTACCCCGTCTTTCTAAAATATTTGAAAAAGTATTACTATCAAAGAGAACATGGCACAATAAATCAAGTAAATAGAAAAGCATTTGAACACAGAGAGTACTGTTCAGCTATATTTCTAGACGTGGCTCAGGCGTTTGATAAAGTGTGGCACGGAGGCCTTTTATATAAGATTAAAACATTCTACCTATATAATCTATCTATATAAAACATTGGAGTCTTATTTAGAAAATATAAAATTTATGGTAAAAGTAGTTTTATATCTGATGAGCAACAGATAAGGGCTGGTGTACCACAGGGCAGTGTTTTAGGCCCAACTCCTATACATCATATATACAATAGATCTTCCAACAGCTAACAATGTATTAACTTCAACTTTTGCGGATCGCACAGCTATAGTGAGCCGCAACAAATGCCACATAATAGCATCAAGAATATTAGCCGAGCATTTAAGGCCTGTCGAAGAATGGCTAGCCAACTGGCGACACAGCTATAGTGAGCCGCAACTGGCATATAAATGAACAAAAGTGTAAGCATGTTACGTTTTCGCTAAGACCAAAAATGTGCCCGGCACTAAAAATAAACAATATATTAGTACCCCAAGCGAATGAAGTAACATATCTTGGTATTTTCTTAGATAGAAGACTTACGTTGAGAAAACATATATATAGTAGTAAAACAACTTGCATGAAGATAAGAGCTGCAAATTTAAATTGGCTATTAAATAAAAACTCATGTCATGTCATGTCATGTAGTCATGTGTAGAAGGTCACGCAAGTGAGGAAAGTTCTCTGATCGCCATTCACTTGGGAGTAGCCAGAAACGATTCTTTTACACATGGCTCAAGCAGCTCACTACTTCCGGTCTTTGACCAAATATCCTCTGGGTAGCCTAAGAACATCCGTTCGAAGGTGAGCTAATGTGAGAAGGCGAAACATTCCCTACATAGGGTTGTGCGCTGGGCTTGGGACCCGCCACGTAAAAAACAATACCAATGAAAAGGAAAACCCAGCCTCGGATGAGAGACCCCACTTTTGATGACGACCATGGCAAACGGAATAAGGACTACGATTTGAGGGCATGCACCTGGAATGTGCGGACCCTTAATTGGGAAGGTGCCGCTGCCCAGCTGGTTGATGTCCTCGCAAAAATAAAGGCTGACATCACCGCCGTCCAAGAAATGCGATGGACGGGACAAGGACAGAGACGAGTAGGTCCTTGTGACATTTACTACAGTGGCCATATAAAGGAGCGCAAGTTTGGTGTTGGATTCGTGGTGGGAGAGAGACTCCGTCGTCGAGAATTATCATTCACTCCTGTGGATGAACGTCTAGCCACAATCCGCATCAAAGCGAGGTTCTTCAACATATCGCTGATTTGCGCCCACGCCCCGACGGAAGAGAAGGACGATGTGACCAAAGATGCCTTCTATGAGCGCTTGGAGCGCGCTTATGAGAGCTGCCCCCGCCACGATGTCAAAATCGTGCTTGGTGACTTTAACGCCAGGGTGGGCAAAGAAGGTATCTTTGGCACTACGGTCTGTAAATTCAGCCTCCACGACGAAACATCGCCAAATGGGTTGAGGCTGATTGACTTCGCCGGGGCCCGAAATATGGTTATCTGTAGTACCAGATTCCAGCAAAAGAAGATTCATCAAGCTACCTGGCTGTCTCCGGATCGAAAAACTACCAACCAGATCGATCATGTTGTGATAGACGGAAGACACGTCTCCAGTGTTTTAGATGTGCGTTCGCTCCGAGGTCCTAACATCGACTCGGACCACTATCTTGCTGCAGCCAAGATTAGCACCCGCCTCTGTGCAGCAAAAAACGTACGCCAACAAACACAAGGAAGGTTCGACGTCGAGATGCTGCAATCACAACAGACAGCCGAACGATTTTCTACTCGGCTTGCACTCCTGCTCTCTGAGAGCACTCATCAACAACTCGGTATAAGGGAACTGTGGGACGGCATTTCAAATTCCTTACGTACAGCTGCAACCGAAGCCATTGGTTTTCGGAAAGTGCAAAAGAACAGCTGGTACGACGAGGAGTGCCGTGTCGCAGCGGAGAGAAAACAGGCTGCCTACCTCGCAACGTTACGATCGACCACAACACGTGCGGGATGGGATAGATACCGGGAGTTGAAAAGGGAAGCGAGACGCATTTGCAGACAGAAAAAGAAAGAGGCTGAAATGCATGAGTACGAAGAGCTTGATGAGCTGGCCGACAGGGGTACTGCTCGAAAATTCTACGAAAAAATGCGGCGGCTTACAGAAGGTTTCAAAACCGGAGCATACTCTTGTAGAACCCCCAAAGGTGATCTAGTCACTGATGCCCAGAGCATACTTAAATTATGGAGGGAACACTTCTCCAGCCTGCTGAATGGCAGTGAACGCACAACACCAGGAGAAGGTGAACCCGATTCCCCAATCGATGACGATGGAGCAGACGTTCCATTACCCGACCATGAAGAAGTTCGAATAGCAATTGCCCGCCTCAAGAACAACAAAGCGGCAGGGGCCGACGGACTACCGGCCGAGCTATTCAAACACGGCGGCGAAGAACTAATAGGGAGCATGCATCAGCTTCTTTGTAAAATATGGTCGGACGAGAGCATGCCCAACGAGTGGAATTTAAGTGTGCTATGCCCAATCCATAAAAAAGGAGACCCCACAATCTGCGCCAACTACCGTGGGATTGGCCTCCTCAACATCGCATATAAGGTTCTATCGAGCGTATTGTGTGAAAGATTAAAGCCCACCGTCAACAAACTGATTGGACCTTATCAGTGTGGCTTCAGACCTGGAAAATCAACAACCGACCAGATATTCACCATGCGCCAAATCTTGAAAAGACCCGTGAAAGAAGAATCGACACACACCACCTCTTCGTCGATTTCAAAGCTGCTTTCGACAGCACGAAAAAGGAGCTGCCTTTATGCCGCGATGTCTGAATTTGGTATCCCCGCAAAACTAATACGGCTGTGTAAACTGACGTTGAACAACACGAAAAGCTCCGTCAGGATCGGGAAGGACCTCTCCGAGCCGTTCGATACCAAACGAGGTTTCAGACAAGGCGACTCCCTATCGTGCGACTTCTTCAACCTGCTTCTGGAGAAAATAGTTCGAGCTGCAGAACTAAACAGAGAAGGTACCATCTTCTATAAGAGTGTACAGCTGCTGGCGTATGCCGACGATATTGATATCATCGGCCTCAACACCCGCGCCGTTAGTTCTGCTTTCTCTAGGCTGGACTAGGAAGCACAGAAAAATGGGTCCTGGTAGTGAACGAGGGCAAAACGAAATATCTCCTGTCATCAAACAAACAGTCGTCGCACTCGCGACTTGGCTCTCACGTCACTGTTGACAGTCATAACTTTGAAGTTGTAGATAATTTCGTCTATTTAGGAACCAGCATTAACACCACTAATAATGTCAGCCTTGAAATCCAACGCAGGATTGCTCTTGCCAACAGGTGCTACTTCGGACTGAGTAGGCAATTGAAAAGTAAAGTAAGTAAAGATGAGTCGGCGTTACGAGTTTTCGAGAGAAAAATTCTGCGAAAGATTTATGGTCCTTTGCGCATTGGCCACGGCGAATATCGCATCCGATGGAACGATGAGCTGTACGAGATATACGACGACATTGACATAGTTCAGCGAATTAAAAGACAGCGGCTACGTTGGCTAGGTCATGTTGTCCGGATGGATGAAAACACTCCAGCTCAGAAAGTATTCGACGCAGTACCCGCCGGGGGAAGCAGAGGAAGAGGAAGACCTCCACTCCGTTGGAAGGACCAAGTGGAGAAGGAGCTGGCTTCGCTTGGAATATCCAATTGGCGTCACGTAGCGAAAAGAAGAAACGACTGGCGCGCTGTTGTTAACTCGGCTATAATCGCGTAAGCGGTGTCTACGCCAATTAAGAAGAAGAAGAAATAAAAACTCCAAACTTAGCCCAGACAACAAAGGGCTTTTATATAATATGGCATTCAACTGTGGGGTACGACCTGTGCATCTAATATTCATATAATACAAAGGTTCCAATCAAAAATGCTTAGAACAATCACGTGTTCGCCATGGTTCATGCGTATTGAAAATATCCATAAAGAGCTTGGTATTTCTATGGTAAAGAAAGAAGTAGAAGACATTAGAATTAAATATATTATAAACTCTGAGATCACCCCAACGCTTTGGCTAATGCTTTGGTACATGTCTGCGATCAAACACGCTATAAAAGAATAGATACTCGTATGCCAGCGTACTAAGGAGCAATGTATCACCAAAACAGCTCAAACGCTTGAGCGTGTCTAGTTATACCCTGAACAGGGTATATTAAGTTTGTCACGAAGTTTATAACACACAGAAGGAATCGTCGGAGACCCTATAAAGTATATATGCAAATGATCAGTATGTCGAGCTGAGTCGATTTAGCCATGTCCGTCTGTCTGTCTGTATATATACGAACTAGTCCCTCAGTTTTTAAGATATCGTTTTGAAATTTTGCAAACGTCATTTTCTCTTCAAGAATTTCACATTTGACAAGATATATTTACGAAATTTGGTATATATTATTTTCTAAGGCAACAATGTAATCTCCGAAGAAATTGTTCAGATCAGTTAACTATAGCATATTGCTGCCATACAAATTGAACGATCGGAATCAAGTTCTTGTATGCACAACTTTCACATTTGACAAGATATATTAACGAAATTTGGTATTTGTTATTTTCTAAGGCAACAATATAATCTCCGAAGAAATTGTTCAGATCGGTTACCTGTAGCATATAGCTGCCATACAAACTGAACGATCGGAATCAAGTTCTTGTATGGACAACTTTCACATTTGACAAGATATATTCATGAAATTTGGTATATATTATTTTCTAAAGCAACAATATAATTTTCGAAGAAATTGATCAGATCGGTTAACTATAGCATATAGCTTCCGTACAAATTGAACACATAGTTACTAACAGAAATGCACCTGTGAAGGGTATTTAGCTTCGGTGCAACCGAAGTTAACGTTTTTTAAATAGATTTAAGATTTTATAGCATATTGTTAGGCTTTTAAAACAAAAAGCAGATTCAATGAATAAAAAGATATTGTAGAAAGAAAGTATATATATGTATTATGTAAATATTGGAATATGTAGAAACGCGATGGGGATTTAAAAGATATAATTTTACTTACAGTTACATTTGAGTTTAAGTGCGGAGGATGCCGTTAACTTACCTAAAAGTCCACGTATTAGGGTGTACTTAGTTACACATTGCTGTTCTTAATAATTAAATTAAAAATTATAATTGGTATAAGTAATAAAAACCTAAAGCAAAACACAAAGAAAAACAATTCTAACGTAAGTAAATAAATGACGTTATTAACAAAACTAACATACTTTTATTCAATTATATTAGTATTCAATTTGTATACTTTATCGCTCCATATAGATACTATTATATATCAGTTTACACTGAGAAAAATTTAATTAATTTTGAGAAATATTTTAATATATAATATAGCAAAAATGGTTAATAATGACACAAATCAATATACAAATGCAGGTGTTTATGGGACTTCATGGCATCTCACCCTTCACAACATTCAGCACACAACCTACATCATCATACACGCAACCCCACGCAACAAATCCCCCACCGCTACAACTGCAACAACCAATTCTTCCGCAGCAACAGCAGCAGCCGCAACAACCACTCCATCCTTAGCAAGAACAACAACATCCATCACCGCTACAACTGCAACAACCAATTATTCCGCAGCAACAGCAGCAGCCGCAACAACCACTCCATCCTCAGCAAGAACAACAACATCCACCACCGCTACGAGTGCAACAACCAATTCTTCCTCAGCAACAACAGCAGCCACAACAGCAGGAGCTACACGCTCAGAACAGGTTGTTAAATTTAAATTTATTTCACAAAGTGACACGATGAAACGAAAGCGTTATGCAGACGTGGAGGCCATTCAAAAGGCTTGCTGCCAGCAATACCGGCCAACGTGCTAAAACACTCGTTCAACATGATTTTGGACCGTATTGAAGCAGAAGGAGACTATTTTGAATAAAATAAATTGATTTTGCCGCAAAAACCATTTGTTCTGTTGTGTTTTTTAAGTCCAATTTACTTTGGAAACCTCCTTGTAAGAAAAACTGAATATAAATGTAAATATGTCATAATGCACTATAAATCTATTATCAAAATATAAAACTCTATACAATTCTATACAACTTTATTATAGTTGTAAGAAAACGCCATAACGGTTCTGAGAAACAGACGTTCGGCGAATAAAGAATATGAATAAAGCGTCACTTTGATTGAAACAGTGAAAGCGGCCACTACATGAAAAATGGCCGTCCTTCCCTGACATGTTCACAGCCGTTTACATTAACCATTCAAAATTATCAAAAGTGCAAAAATTGTATCACATCCGATATAAAATTAAAGGCCAAGCAAATTAAAATTAAGACCAAGTAAAACTGGTAGCCCTTAATGGCAACAATTTCGGAAGCTCTAAAAAAAGATACGAAAACGAAAGAATAAAAAAGTAAGGACAGTAATGAACTTGCCAACAACCAAGAAAGAAAGAAGTGAAGAATTTATCAAACTAGAACCCATTGAACTTAAAAGTTAACGAACGAAATAATTTTGTGAGATCAAAAAGGTTCGTGGAGTCCCTACGCGCGGAAGAAGTTATACTTCTTAGGGATATTCAGAAATGCATATCATTTTGTATGAAAGAAAACTAGAAAACTTGAATTCACATTTTATAAATTTATTATACACATTTTATAAAGCAAAGTCTAAATGAAGGAATTTTGACTCGGAAAGTAGTTCTGACTCTTCGTTGCGGAAGAGTATATGCAGCGTAACCATCTTTCTTTTGTACTCTTCGAATTGGGTTGTCATATTATAATTTGTATATCTTAACATGGTGTTTAGTCAATTTCTTGTATTCATTATTGGCGTTGCATTTGTATTGCTCACAAAACTGGGCCAGAGTTAGATCGTTCAATTCCTCCGGTGGTTGTTCGTATTTGTCGAACACATTATCCCTCCAAATGTCTGTGGACTCGTCATTATTCTCCGTCAATTCTTTGCGTGCTTTTTTCAATCTCTGTCGGTCTATCGACCACGACGAGGCTTCTGACATTGGTTTACCAAGTAGCCACCAAGCTGCTTCTTGGCTCGAAATCTCTACTGAGTTCAATACTGCAAATCCATATTCGATTTTAAAACATTAAATAAGAATGGGTTGAATGCATTATGCCATTTTTCCGCTGGTGTTCTTTTCAAGAAAATCCGTGGCCGGTTAATTCCCGCAGAAAGTATTTTATAGTACTGTTCATTCGAAGTTATATTGTTGCTTTGATAGAAATCATCAATGCCGTTGTAATCGGCTATTTCGTATTGAGACCTTATTTTCTTGTAATGACTGGCGTAACTGACGAAATTTGGGTCTTCTTTCTTCATAAGGACGAGTATTTGTGTGGATCGAGAAGGCAGGAAAGGTGCTTCAAATCGACATTCTTGTGGCTTGATCGGAGGTCCAGCCGTCATTAATCCATCAACAAGCGTTGAAGGCCCAGCAGTTATCGGTGAATTGCCAATCGTTGATTCATCAGTAGTTATAGATGATTCCGCAGAGATTGATGGAACAGCAGACGTTGAATCTTTTTTACGCGCTCGGTACTCTCTCTGATATTCCGCAGCTGTTTTCCTCTTCTTATATTGACTGCCAGCTATCATTTTCAATTTCGCCCTTTCCCGCTCTGCTTTCTTTCGTGCTCGGTATTCACGATAATATTGTGCAGTTTTCCCTCCTCTTGAAACTGCACTGTCTTTTTCCGCTGTAAAACTAATTTAAAATCAAAACATTAAAATTTTTGCCAATCCAATTAATATTAGTTTCAAGAGCACAAGTTTAATGCACAAGGTGCATCTATTACGGACAATTGAAATATTCAAGATATTAACTATTCACATAACCTGGAATCCGCTGTGTTAAGCGTATTATCATTGTAACTTATTTTATTGTTTGTTTGAATCACTATTCACTGGTACTAATACTACAAATAGTACGTCAATATTATATAGAACACGAATTAATTAGTAAATAAACACTTACTACAGAAATGATCCTGTGAAGTCTTAAATTTTCAACGGCTACCGCAGAGTATTTCAACCAAAAGTCACAAAATAGTTGAGAATTCGCAGAAATGAAACACAAACGAAAGAAATAATGCACAAGCATGCAAACATACATATGCGCACACATGTGAATATGTCACCAACCAAATATTGAAACATTGTTCTACAAAAACAACAAAAGCATAAGCATGGCAACATTGTGTTGCTGGTAGAAAATCCGAGCTGTGCCGAAAGAAACTGACAAACGATCGCCGATTGTCCAACCTTTTCCGAACTCTTATAAGAAGTATAACTTCGAAAAAGGATGTACAAATTGCTTGATACATGCGCAAATGAAAATTGCTAAGAAGCACCATGCTGTTCAAAGGCATTAAAAACGCAGACACTACTAAGCGAAAATAAAAATAGAGTACTACTACCCTCAGCAGTCGTCTCCGTCAAACACCGAGGAGAACTGTTCAAACTCAGACTCGTAATAGACCAACGATCATTCATCCAGCGTCTAAGGCACAAAATAAGCTAAAATTGACAACTTAACAATGAAATATTGAAATTATGGGAATAAGCGTAACAGGAATCCTAAAAACAAATAATCCGCCGCGTTACCTTAATTTCTCCCCAATCGGTTAAGCGAATTAGAGCAGAAGCTATAGTCCTACCGCAACTTACTAACATGCTTCCACGCTTCACAGGTTTCGCACCAAAAGCCAGCAGATCCCCACTGCAACACACCATCTCAAATAGATATTATATATACCATAACATACATCATTTCAAATAGATATTATATTAGACCCTATATCGCAAATACTTCTCAAAGGTGTTAAACAAATATCAACCACCCCTCTAGCGCAAAAGACTATATTCATTTGGATTCTAAATGGACGAGTTACAGAATGCAAACAAATACCTTACTACACAATTAAGAAAATTTCAAAAATCAAAGAAACTTCCCCCCATAACAAAAAAACATATAGAAGATGAGTATTGTGAAAACTTCTCTAAAGCCACAACTACGGGATCAAATAATGGCCGGTACGTTGTACGACTACCACTAGAGCCACAATTGTCCAACACCCCATATATTGGCAGAAAAAACAAAGCCAGAATTCAGTCTCACAATCCCGATATTAAAAAGTCAAATAGTATATGTTACTTTTAGCCCGCAAGATGGCCTTCGCCAATTATGATTCCCGATGCAAGATGGGACGAACAAGTGAAACCGAACTGCAATTTTAAAGATACAAACACCGCGATGGGTAAACTTTTCTCAACATAGCAAGCCCAACCATATAATTTCTGCATATCCATTTCACACAACGTTTATGTATGTGCACACTAGGGTGTCCGTTATTTACCAAATTGATTATTTTTGACGAGACGCCCCCTAAACTTTTAGTTTTCCATCTAAAAAAAAATATCAGACCATAAAAAGCCCTTACTTTTCATAATAAACCTTGCCCCAAACACGATACATTTCCCATTGAAATTACATGGGATTTTACCACTTTTTACGAATATTTTGTTTTCTCTGGAGCTTTCTCGTTTGTAGGAATAAAAAAGTCATATTCTTGTACAGAATTGAATGCTCTACAAAAAAAGTCTGAACAATTTTTCGATATACTCACTCCTTTAAAAGTTATTCAAGGTTAAAGTTAACTTCCGGGTAATTTCTGGAATTTTCGAACTTTCACGGCAAATTGAATTTTTTTTGTAAAATTGAATTTTTAAATAAAATTTTTTGTCTATTCTAAAAAATATAATTTTTTGTTGGTCATAAATCCGGCTCTACTCTGATTCTTATCTAGAACAGAGTGAAAAAAATGATTTTCGAAATTTCATAAAACTCGGTTACGGGGTTACATGGCTTTACAGGTTTCAAAAAAGAGTGAGTATATCGAAAAATTGTTCAGACTTTTTTTGTAGAGCATTCAATTCTGTACAAGAATATAACTTTTTTATTCCTACAAACGAGAAAGTTCCAGAGAAAAAAAATATTCGTAAAAAGTGACAAAATCCCATGTAATTTCAACGGGAAATGTATTGTGTTTGGGGCAAGGTTTATTATGAGAAGTAAGGGCTTTTTATGGTCTGATATTTTTTTTTAGATGGAAAACTAAAAGTTTAGGGGGCGTCTCGTCAAAAATAATCAATTTGGTAAATAACGGACACCCTAGTGCACACACAAAGCGATAACGCGACCACAAGCCAATTACTAGTAGAAAAAAGCAAAACTGGCCCCTCTAGAAACTCCTAGTCTACCACGACTTGAGATATGCGTTATTCCCAAATTATTATCCAAAGTGAATACACATCTCAATATTATATCTCGTTGGAAAAACCATCCCGTGCATGTTTAATAATTTTCAAGTTTATGGGAAAACTCAAAAATTAAGCTTACAAGGTCTGTCGCAAAAGAAACAGGACTGTTAAAAAAAACAACAAAAAATTAATATTTTTCAAAAGTTATATTTTTTTTTTTATTTAAAGTAGTTTCCTTGTGCTTCGATACAGAGTTTAGCCCGGTCAATTAGCATTTCAAATTAGTGTTTAAGGTCATTTTTCGGAATTCTCTTGAGAATATCGGTCGTCGCCTTTTGGATAGCTGAAATGTCCTGAAACCAGTGTCCTTTCATGGGCAAATGAAGTTTTCTTAATAAGTAAAAATCACAGGGTGCCAGATAAAGTGAGTGATTAATGGTTAATATGGAGTTTTTTGTCAAAAAATCAGTGACAAGCGTCGACCGGTGACACGGCGCATTATCGTGCAACAGGCGCCAGGACCCTGCCTCACGGTATTGTGGTCGAGCACGACGAATGCGTGACAGAAGACGCTTCATAACACCAAGGTAAAACACAGAATTAATCGTTTGGCCAAGTGGGACGAACTCTCGGTGTACAATACCCTCGAAATCGTAAAAACAAATCAGCATTGTCTTTATTTTTGACTTCTGAAGACGACCGACTTCTGATCGTCACAGAGGTCCTCACGACCTTCTTGGAATCGCTTAAACCACTCATGCACATTACTACGGGTTAGGCACTGATCACCATACACTTTTTTCATCATTTGAAATGTTTCAGTAAACGTTTTCCCAAGTTTAAAACAAAATTTAATATTTGCTCTTTGCATTTTACGACCGATGACCAAAAGCTGCTGTCACTTTTTGATCGGTAACATCGATTGTAGTTATCCAATTGTCTTAAAATTTTTACGAAATGTCAACAAGAGATCAAACTTTTTATTTCATATACCCACCAATAGGTGGCGCCACCAGAAACAGTTATATTTAAAAAGTTCTTTTTCTTTTGCGACAGACCTTGTAAATGATAACCACATGCCCAATGCGATGCTGTGACGCACCTAGACATATATAGTAAATCTACATCATCATCAGCGCTTCTCATACTATATATTGGAAATCAGCTGTAAAAAGCTTGAAATTAATTATGAACAAGTAAGGAAGGGCTAAGTTCGGGAGTCACCGAACATTTTATACTCTCGCATGATAAAGTGATAATCGAGATTTCATTATCCGTTGTTTACATATTTTTCAAATACCGTATTTGTGTAAAGTTTTATTCCGCTATCATCATTGGTTCCTAATGTTTATACATATATTATACAGAGAAGGCATCAGATAGAATTCGAAATGGCGTTATATTGGAAGAAGGCGTGGTTGTGAACCGATTTCACCCATATTTCGTACATGTCATCAGGGTGTTAAGAAAATATTATATACCGAATTTCATCGAAATCGGTACAGTAGTTTCTGAGATATGGTTTTTGGTCCATAAGTGGGCGGCGCCACGCCCATTTTCAATCCTTCTGCCACTTCTTCCGTAAAATTTAGTGTTTCTGACGTTTTTTGTGAGTCGGTTAACGCACTTTTAGTGATTTTCAACATAACCTTTGTATGGGAGGTGGGCGTGATTATTATCCGATTTCTTCCATTTTTGAACTGTTTATGGAAATGCCTGAAGGAAACGGCTCTGTAGAGTTTGGTTGACATAGCTATAGTAGTTTCTGAGATATATACAAAAAACTTAGTAGGGGGCGGGGCCTCGCCCACTTTTCCAAAAAAATTACGTCCAAATATGCCCCTCCCGATTGCGATCCTTTGTGCCAAATTTCACTTTAATATCTTTATTTATGGCTTAGTTATGACAATTTATAGGTTTTCGGTTTCCGCCATTTTGAGGGCGTGGAAGTAGGCCGATATTGCCCATCTTCGAACTCAACCTTCTTAACCTGGTTTTGTTCGTCGAGAGAGGATTTAACTTCTCAATTCCCTACTCGGTCCGAAGTAGGACCTGTTGGAAAGAGTTATTCCGCGTTGGATTTCGAGACTGACATTGTTGTTGGTGTTAATACTGGTTCCAATATAAACGGAATTATTTACGGCTTCGAAGTTATGACTGTCCACAGTGACTCATTCGTTAGTTGACTGTCGACGCGGATAGACGTGCGTGCGCATCGTTGTGATTTTCAAAGTGTTTTTCTCGGTGATTTTTTTGCGATTTTTTGCGATTCTCTTTTGTGCGGTTATTTGTTTACGCGATTAGTTGGCACCGTTATTGCCTGGCGCGTGTGAGTAGCGGTTCGGTTGAATTGTTGGTACGATTGCGTGTAGTTCGGGTCGGTGACCGCGAGTGATTTTGTGCGGCTACACATTTTTGTGCAATTTTGTGCATTTTTGTGTGCCATATCGTCGGTATTCCGAGTTTTATAGCGGTAAGTAATTTATTTATTACTACTGTATATACGGACAACGTGGTCATCCACGTTGTTGTTATTGGCGGAAGCTTCGCACGGTTTCAGTGTAGCTCCGTGTTGTTGGCACTCTTGCTGACTGGACTGCCGGCCAGTAGTTCTGTGCTGAGCATCTGGCGGTTAGTTGGCTCAGTGTCAGGAAGATCTGGACAGGATTGCCCAAAGGGGGCGAGCGTCTGTCCTGTGTTGGAGATTGCGGCTCCTGTGAGGACCAACGGTCGTAACAGCGCTACCGTTTAGCCCACGGTGCGATTCGGCTCAGCGCCACATCGGTCGACTCCGGACCGTTACGGGGACTTTGTCCGGCCGGCGGCCAATTGAGTGGCCTTAACCCGACCACTGGTTGGGGTTGTGGGCTGTGCCACCGCGAGCACGCTATAATCGACCGCTTGGGTGGTCGCTGTTACTGAGCGGGCCCTTGCGTGAGTCGCACTTTTCGGCGCGTCCAGACGCGCGCACCTGGAGAGCATCTGCTCCAGAATCTTCTCTGTCCGTGAGCCTTCTACGCTAGTGGTACGCCAGCGGATCAGTTCAACTGAGCGGTAAGTTTGGGGAGCGAGATGCCTAGAGGACGGAAGAGGAGGACGAAGGTCCTCGCTGGAAGCGGAGATTCCGCCGCTTCCACAGTCGTGGATGACTCCACGTCGGGTGGCGAGGGGGAAACGACGGGAGCGGTAAAGTCTCCACCGCGGAGTAAGGCGCGTTTGGGGTCGCCGCGTAAGGAGAACGGAAGCGAGGGAGGGAGCGAGAGCTGTGGCGGGAGTGCCACCGTGGCCTCCGTCGAGAAGGTGGTTGCGCGTGCTGGGTCGCCGCGTAACGTAGTGGGCATTAAGGGAGGGAGCGGGAGTTGTGGCGGGAGTGCCAACGTGGCCTCCGCTGAGAAGGCGGTTACGCGAGCTGGGTCGCCGCGTAACGTAGGGGGTGTCGAGGGAGGGAGCGGGTGTTGTGGTGGGAGTGCCTTAGTGGCCACCACCGTGAAAGCGGCTGCGCGTACGGGGTCGTCGCGTAACGAGGAAGGTAGCGGTAGTGGGAGCGTTGCCCTTCCGTCTAGTACGGTGGGCAAAGGAGTGGGCGTCGCGAAGGAGGGCGCTGCGAAAGTTGTCACTCGTGTCGCGAGTGGCAACAAAGAGGGAACGCGGGCTCTTCCAAGGGGAGCTGTTGTTGTTGGGGGTGGGGCAGTCAGCCATGTGGCGGCTGCAAAGCGTATAACTGGGGAGCTCAATGAGCTGGTCTTTGAGGCCAAGGGCTTTGAGAGGGAGACCGCGAAGGGGCTGTTGGAGCTTGCCTCAAAGTATGAGGCGCTCCTGATGACGGTAATTACCGAAAATGCCCATCTTCGCGGTCAGGTAGATGCCCTGAGGGAAGTTGCGGGGGCCACCCCTCGACGCCGAGCAGGTCAATGCCGGCTCCGTCGGCACCGATGCCTGCGCCTCCTGTACCTGTGCTGGATGCGATCACACCGGTGACGCCGAAACCTGTGGAGACCTGGTCGGTCGTGGTGAGGAGTAAGGGGCCTGCAACTTCCTCTAAGGAGGTTATAAAGAAGGTGGTCAAGGAGGTGGGTCCCTCACTTGGTGTGAGGGTCCATGACCTTAGACCGATTAAGGGTGGTGGGGCGGTTATTCGCACTCCCTCTATTCTTGAGAGGGAGAAAGTTGCGAATAACAAGAAATTCGGGGAGGTGGGGTTGGACGTCTCTGTCAACCGGAAGTTGGGTCGTCGGGTTGTGGTCCAGGGGGTTCATACGGCGATCCCCCATGAGAAATTCATGGAGGATCTGCTTGAGCTGAACCTCAAGGACTTCAGCCCGGCAGCCCTGAGGACTGACGTGAGGATGGTCAGTCGCCCCTGGAAGGTGACCGCTGACGGTAGCACCAACGTCGTCCTGGAGGGTACGGACAAGTTGATGTCCGCCCTCTTGGAGAAAGGTGGCTGCTACATAAAGTGGTTTTACTTCCGGGTGCGACCGGACAGCCCCGTCGCTGGCTGCTTCCGGTGTATGGGTTTTGACCATAGAGTGGCTGAGTGTAGGGCCAAAGCAGATGTCTGTCGGAGGTGCGGCCAAGAAGGCCACAAAGCTGCCAGTTGCGTCAATGCTCCTCATTGTCGCAACTGTGAGTTTAAGGGTAGACCAGCTGGGCATCTGATGATGTCAGCTGCCTGCCCTATATATTGTGGCCTTGTTGAGCGCGCCCTCGCCAGACACTGATGGGTGGGATCATCCAGCTTAACTGTCAGGGCTCTTATGCCGTGATGTGTGAGTTGGGGGGTTGTATGGTAGAGGATGGGTGCAGTATTGCTCTACTCCAGGAGCCCTACGCCACCAATGGTGTGGTTCGGGGTCTTCCTGGGGGTTTTAAGGTCTTCACCGACCTTAGAGCTAACGCTGCAATAGTTGTGAATAATCCACGCTACGATTGCGTAGTTGTGGATTCTTCACAACTGGGTATATGTGTAGCTTTAGAAGGGGAGTTCGGTAGGATGATTGTAGCTAGTATTTATTGTAAATATAGCGAGCCCCTAGAGCCCTACCTGGGCTACATGGATAAGCTGCTACTACTTGCGAGTAGCAGTCCATTTATCCTAGGGCTGGATGCGAATGCCTCGTCCTCGATGTGGTTTAGCAAGGTATCCCGGCATTCGTCTGGATACCAAAGCCACAGTCGAGGCGAGGCATTATGAATGGGTGGTGGCTAAAAGCCTCCACATTTTGAATGAGCCGAGTGAATGGTATACGTTTGAAGGGCCTGGGGGCGTAAGTGACATTGACGTGACGCTTATGAACGAGGCAGCAAGTAGGGCTTTTAGTGTTAGCTGGGAGGTTAGGGGGTGGGGATTGAGTGATCAAAAATTGATTCAAATTGTGGCTACCCCTCGATCCCCTCCCTGCTTTATGAGAGTCCATTGCGGCGATGGCGTACCACTGGTACTGATTGGAACCAATATGGACTCTCAGTTAGGAAAGCGATATCTTGTTTACCGCTTAGTGAGTTTGAGGAGTTGGGGTGGACGAGCACATTGCTCGTCTCTATGAGGTAGTCTGGGGGTGAATGATAGGGTTTTTCGTAGGTATGACTGTTCTAAGGTTAGTAAAATCAAGTGGTGGACGCGTGAGCTGACCTTGAAGAGGAGGACTGTCAGGCGATTGAGGCGAAAGTTTCAACGCGCCCGACGGTCCAATTCTGATAGGCTGTCCCAGCTTAGGTATGAATTTAGTTGTGCGGATAGGGAATACAAGGAGATGCTGGTGAAAAGCAAAGAGGAAGAGTGGAGGAGCTTTGTGGGAGAGAATAGGAACGACCCCTGGGGTCAGGTCTATAGGATCTGCCGGGGTCGTAGGAGGGAAGATATCACCTCTCTTCGCGTCGGTGACACTCTGTTGTCGTCGTGGAGAGAGTGTGCGGGGGTTCTGTTAGGTGCGTTCTTTCCTAGGTCGGAGGTGCAGGTACCTCAAGCACAAGAGGTGCCTGTCCCTCCATTAGATGATGGGGAGTTGGGGTACGCCTTTGGCCTGGTTAGGTCTAAACGGTCCCCAGGTTTTGATGGTTTGAACGGTGAGATGTGTAAAAGCTTATGGAAGTTCATTCCGGAATACCTGGAGGCCATTTATGATAAGTGCGTCTGGGAGGGATATTTTCCACGCGAGTGGAAAAGTGCTAGGGTTGTTCCTCTCCTGAAGTCCCCTGATAAGGTCAGGAGCGATCCTCGATCTTATCGGGGCATCAGTCTCCTTCCAGTACTTGGAAAAGTGCTGGAAAGAGTCATGGTGGAACGGCTTCAGGAGCTAACGCGGGGTATGTGGTCGGATAGGCAGTTTGGGTTCAGGAAAGGACGCAGTATAGAGGATGCGTGGTTCTTAGTTCAGAATGTTGTTAGGGAGAATGTCAACAAATATGTCCTTGGCATATTTGTCGACTTCAAGGGGGCGTTCGATTACCTAAGCTGGGATCGAGTGGTGCAACGGCTGGAGGAGCTTGGCTGTCCGGAAATTACTCTTTGGCGGAGTTACTTTTCGGACAGAAAGGCCTCTCTTGTCGGCATGAATGGGAGTGTGGAGATCGGAGTTGTTCGAGGCTGCCCGCAGGGTTCCATCTGTGGTCCATATATTTGGAACCTTATGATGGACACTCTGCTTGGGCAGCTCGAGCCACTCTGTAAATGTTGTGCGTATGCGGACGACCTTCTTCTTATGGTTGAAGGTCGCTCGAGAGCGGAGTTAGAACGGGCGGGAGGAGATCTCTTAGAGATCGTTAATTCTTGGGGTTAGGTGTGGGGTCGACATATCGATGGACAAAACGGTGGCAATGCTGCTGAAAGGTAGATTGTCATCGGGTCGTCCACCGATTGTCCGTGTGAATGGGGTCAGCATCAGATACGTGACGCAAGTCAAATATCTGGGACTGACCATGAGTGAAAGGATGTGTTTTACTCCACACTTGGCGATAGTGAAGGAGCGACTGCAGGCAACTGTAGGCAAAATACGACGGATTTTGAGGAGCGATTGGGGTCTCGGACGTCGTGCTGTCCGCACCATATATCGTGGCTTGTTTGTGGCCTGTGCCACTTATGGAGCCCCTGTATGGTGGGAGACAGCCACGACTGTCTGGGGTTCTCAAAAACTCCTCTCAATCCAGCGTTGCATGATGCTTGCATGTTTGCCTGTATGTCGCACCGTCTCAACGGATGCGATGCAGGTTTTGTTAGGTGCACCCTCTTGACCTGATTGTCATACAGCGTGCTGTTGCATTCAGGTTAAGAAGGGGCTTGAGTGTGTCATTGCTGCGGAATGACTGGATTTCCGACGATGATGTGGAGAGGGAGGGATATCTAGGGAGCAAGAGGCTCCTAGATGATAGGGTTAGGTGTAGGTGGCAAGAACGTTGGGACAATAGTCCTAACGGCCGAGTGACGTACGAGTACATTCGGGACGTGGGGTTCGTTGTGGATAACCCAGACTTCAGATTCTGTCTGAGTCTGGGTTTCCTTCTTACGGGCATGGGCCTCTGAATGCATTTTTGCATCAGAGGCACCTTTCGGATACGTCGGGGTGTTTTTGTGGGGCAGTTTTAGAAAACTGGTCGCATTTAATTGCGGAGTGCCCCATGTACTCTGACATTAGGGATCTGGGTGGTATGGGGATTAGCTGGACTGATGGACGATTAGATGTTAGTGGTGTGATCTCCACTAGTCGGAATACCGAACAGCTAGGGTCGTATGCGCGTGAATTATTTAAGCGGCGAAGGCGGTTAGCTGGAAATTAGGGTTTTAGTTTCTGTATGATTGGTGTGTGTAAGGGATGTGTGTATGGGGTCCAACCCTGGCCACCAGTCCAGGGCTGTATGGACGCTCAACTGGTCGTAGCTTCGGTTACGAGGTCTGACCGGAGACTTAATTCTGGTACCACGGGGAACAGTAGCCCTTGGAGTTCGCTCCAACCTGCTCGTGCGGACTGGCCCCTCGGGGAGTATCGTGGTGGTTGTGGTTAAAACCCAAATCGCGGGAAGAACTGACTTTGTCAGTTGAATGTGGAGTTGCATTGCAACCGGGTGCCGGACCCAAAGCACGGCAGAGGTTTTAGATGGGCCTCGAACCCTACCAAGGTGGTTAGTGTGTCCATTCCACACTGCCAATTGGTACTGAAAATGCTTTGCATTCTCAGGGCGCTGATCAACGCATTGATTTGATCCGCTGTGCTTTTGAGCGCCGTGGAGTAAGGCTGTCGTCAGCAGGTGCCCACGTAAAACACACCGGACGTTGTCCCTATCTACTTCCCCCTGCGGGTACGGGGGGACCCCTCCGGGTTCGAGGGGAAACCGAATATACCCGCGGTAAGGCATGCCTGTCGTAAGAGGCGACTAAGATCCTGGCCACCAGTCCAGGGCTGTATGGAGGCTCAACTGGTCGTAGTTTCGGCTACAAGGTCAATACCAAAGACTTTAACCTGGTACCACGGGGAGCAGTAGCCCCTGGAGTTCGCTCCAGTCTGCTCATTGGGTTTGGCCCTTTGTGGAGATTCGTGGTGGCTGTGGTTAAAACCCAAATCGCGGGAAGAACTGACTTTGTCAGTCGAATGTGGAGTTGCATTGCAACCGGGTGCCGGACCCAAAGTACGGCAGAGGTTTTAGATGGGCCTCGAGCCCTACCAAGGTGGTTAGTGTGTCCTTACCGCACTGCCAATTGGTACTGAAAATCCTTACCCAATTTTCAGGGCGCTGATCGACGCATTGTATTGATCCGTTGTGCTTTTGAGCACCGTGGAGTTAAGCTTTTCATAAGCAGGATCCCACGTAAAACACATTGACAGTTGTCCACAGTGACGTGCGAGCCAAGTCTCGAGTGCGACGACTATTTGTTTGAAGACAGGATATTTTTCGTTTTGTCCTCGTTCACTACCAGAGCCATTTGCTTCTGGAGAAAGCAGAACTAACGGCGCGATTCTTGAGGCCAATTTTATCTATACCTTCGGCATCCACCAGCATCTGTACACTCCTATAGAAGATGGTACCTTCTCTATTAAGCTCTGGCGCTCGTATTATTTTCTCCAACAATAGATTAAAGATGTCACACGATAGAGTAATTTGGTACCGAACGGCTCGGAGAGCTCTTTCCCGATCCTGATAAGGCTGTTAGTGTTACCCAACGTGAGCTTACACAGTCGTATTAGCTTAGCGAGGTATCAAGATAAGATGTAGCGGAAAAGAGACAGTTCCATTTCGTGCTACAGAATAAGGCTTTAAAATCGACGAGGAAGTGGTGTGTTGGGAGGAACGTTGAGAATTGGGTTCGCCATCTGTAGGTGTTATACTTTCACTTCCATTGAGCAGACCTTTGAAGTGTTTCCCCCCCTAACTTCAATATGCTCTGAACACCACGACTTTGAGACCTTTAGGAGTATGCTCCGGTCTTGAACCCTTCTGTTCTTTTTTCGAGCAGTACTCCTGTCGGCCAGGTTCTCAAGCTATTTATACTCACGCATTTCGGCATCTTTCTTTTTTTGTCTAAATTAGATTTTTGTGGCCGCTGTAGTAAATTTCGTAAGAACCTTTCCGCCGTTGTTCCGTTTATTTCCTTTTTTGGACGACGGTGATGTCAGCCTTTTTTTGGCGAGGGCTTCAACCAGTTGGGCATTGGTATTGTATACATTTTTAGAAATAGAATTATTATTATTTGAAATAATTTCTGAAGTTGCTATAAAGCACATGCAAAATCCTGTTCTGCAATGTCTTTAGACGTTAAGGCATTTTGGAGCCATATTTGAATATATATTTATCACCTATGCAAATAATTGAACGCAAGTTTAATTTAACAAGTATTGAATTCAACCGCTGAAACTGTAAATGCGTTTCAGGTAATAAATGAAAATTGTTCAAAGGCGTTAGAACGGTTGAAGGCACGGTATGACAATAAAATACTCATTTTTTTAAAGGAATAAATTATTTGATTTACCAGAAGTTATGAAACAAAATGACATTCAGCTAAGAAGTTTAATTCATAAGACTTCAGCTATTTATGGCTCCTTGTCATCACTTGGTAGTGATAGGCAAATTTAACAAGCTATGCCAATTTATTTAAAAAAAGGTGGAAAGAGTCACTAGATTTCTGAACGCTGCCATCGTGAGAAGTTTGCATAACAATTTTATAAAAACTCTGTCAATGTCTGGATTCACTGGATAACCCAAATGCTAGTACTTCGTTAGCTCAATGTGCTAACAAATAATCCACTCTGAAATCAAGGAGTCAAACAAAGAATATACGTTTTCTTGCTCCAGTAATATCCATAAGGTTTTTATTTTGTGAACGCTTTAAGTCGATAACATCACTCAACCATTCGACCATGCAGAAAAAATTGGACTTTGCATCAATTGACTGTCGAAGGGACATCATGTAGCCGATTGCCCATCATCACACAGGTGCAATGTTCGTGCCCGACAACACCACAGTTTTCTCTACGACAAGCAGGCGCTCATATCCACATGAATAATTTATTGTTACAACTGCAAAAATTTTCGTTCGCGATGCATCGGGGACCTAGAGATTGGGTACAGCACTGCTAGATTCCTGTTCCCAGGTAAATATCAATATATCCAAGAATTAAACAAAATATATATGGATTCAAAGCATCATAAATTAAAAAAGCCCTTAATCGTGAGGAAGAATTCAACACCGAAATGTATATAAAGAAGCTGTGTCCAAATTCAAACAAACAAAATTCCCTTTGGAAAGCCCAAAAGTCCATGAAGCCACCAACATGCCTATACGGGACATGAGTGAAAATATGCTGGAAGTGACGATGAAAAGGCTAATTTTTTTGCAAATCACCTAGAAAAAGTAATTGCTCAAAGAACAACTTTAAGCTGTCCAGCTTACCCAACACAGTTAACGAGTCAATCAATATACACCACCTCATCATTCACCATCATACCTTACCTACACACCACATCACACGCACACTAATACTACAACATCACCATTTCAACATACCAAAAAAAAATGGAACAAAAGGGACGGACGGACAAGGCACCGGCCTCTTTCGCATTTTCGATACGAACACGTAAGCATCGCCTAAGTTCCTCCGCTTATTCGCTTTTCCGTTGCGTATAATATTTTTTTCATCCAAGGTAAGTGCCGCGAAACCTTAAAGTGCTTAGCTATTAACACAATAAAACATGGTCCTTCGAGCCGGATGAACCAGCGACCTATGGATCAAGATAATTCTGAATCGGTATTAGAAATCAAAAAAGAAAATCTGGGCAATTTCTGAACACGTCTCCACGCTGCGTATGACGCAATTGTAGAATCTGACGAATCAGATCTACCTGAAAATTTCAAATCTTCAGCATACTCCAAATATGAAAACTGCTTAGACCAGTACGAGGAAACGAGAGCTATGATCTCCGATCAATTGAGATTAATTAAAGCAATGGCACCTACTCCACAACCGAGAGTAGAGCTGCCACAATTTCAAAGCCAAGAGGCGAGTTCAGGCATTCACCTTAAGGTGCCAGCATGTGATACAGAAATATTTCACGGAGGTTATGAACAATGGCCGTCCTTCCGGGACATGTTTACAGCCGTGTACATAAACCATCCAAAGTTATCACAAGCGGGGTAATATTCAAACAGTTCGCTCTTAATGACGAAAATTTCAATTATGCGTGGGAAGCTCTAAAAGCTTGTTACGAGAACGAAAGAATATTAGTCAACAAACAAGTCACAATATTAATGAATTTACCAAAAATTCAGAAAGAAATAAGTGAAGAATTTATAAAACTTCAATCCACTGTTTCAAATTGCGACATGTGTAAAGGAGGGCACAGGCTGAAATCTTGCGAGAAATTAAAAAAAAAACTAAATATTAATGAAAGAAACAATTTCGTAAAAACGAAAAAAAACTTTATACCAACTGTTTGTCACATGCGCATCCGCTCAAAGATTGCGAAAGCAAATTTAATTGCGTTTACTGCCATAAACGACAAAACTCAATGCTTCACATTACAAATTTTTCCAGCTTCGCTCAAAATAACGCTAATGTTAAAAGAGCTGCGGGATTAGTTGCAACAGAAAATCCCGACTTAGAAAATTCCGAAAACTGCCAAGAAGCACCATGCTGCTTAAAGGCATTAAAAACTCAGACGCTACACAGCGAAAACCAAACCAGTGTATTATTACCCACAGCAGTGGTCACCATCGAGCACCGAGGAGAACTGTTTAAACTTAGGGCCTTAATAGACCAAAGATCTCAACGATCGTTTATAGCGTCTAGGGCACAAAGTAGGCTACAATTGTCAACAAAACTAGCTAATTTTGAAATTACGGGAATGGGCGAAAAAGTAGTACAAAACTCAAACAAAATCTGCCCCATTACACTTATTTCGCCAGAAGCGGATAAGCCCATTCATGCAGAACCTATTGTCTTACCGCAACTAACAAACATCCTTCCAAGCTATCATGTAAATAGCAAGCATTGGCAAAAGGTTTCACACCTTAAGTTAGCAGACCCCAACTGCAACACTCCCGCTCAAATAGACATTCTATTAGGCAGCGATCTCATACCACAAATTATTCTCGAAGGTGTTGAGAAAATTACAAAAACAATTCTGGCGCAAAATACTATTTCGGGATGGGTCCTAAGCGGCCAGTCACAACAATGACAACTCAAGTTAAGGAAATCTCAAACGAGTACCTCAAAAGACAACTAAAGAAATTTTGGGTGTTAGAAGAACTCCCCCCCATATCAATCACAACCCCAGAAGATCGATATTGTGAGGATTTTTACAAATAATGGCCGGTACATCGTACGACTACCACAAAAGCCAGAATTTCCCCACACACTCGCCTTAGGTCATTCTCGCACCTCTGCTATCCAACAGTTTTTAAGTATGGAAAAAAACCTACTTAAAAAAGGCGAGGTAAACCAGAATACGATAGGGTTTTAGAAGAATACCTCCATTTAGACCACATGGAGAAAGTCAGCCCTGGCGAAAAAATTATAAAAGGTAAATACTATTAATTTTACCTGCCACATCATGCAGTAATAAAGCCAGACAAATAAACCACAAAGGTAAGAGTTGTTTTTAATGCATCAACATATTCAAGCTCGGGTAATTCCCTAAATGACATTTTATTTACGGGACCCACGCTTCAGCCAGATTTAATGCTCCCCATATTAAACTGGCGTAAATACAAATACGTTTTCAATGGGGATGTCGAGAAAATGTATCGACAAATAGTCGTACATAAAGATGATCAAGATTTTCAGCGAATTATTTTCCGAAAATCTTCCAATAGTCCACTACGCGACTTTAAATTAAAAACAGTTACCCTTAGCGTAAACTGTGCCCCATACCTCGCCATTCGTACACTCCACGAACTGGCAGAAGACACAAAGTCATAATTTCCTCTGGCAACACAAGTGTTGAAAACACAAACGTGTGTAGATGACATTCTGTCTGGAAGCCACAATCTTCCACAGGCATACGAGTCACTAGCACAAGTGACACAAGCGCTCAATACAGCAGGGTTTCCGTTGAAATAGATAACGGCGAATCACCCTAATATTTTAAAAGACATACCTAAAGAAAATCTATTAGACACTAATTAGCTTAAATTCGAAAAGGAAAGCACAACAAAAACTTTGGAGATACAATGGAATGCGATATCTGACCAGTTTTCATACACTAATGAGTCAATATCCGCACTATCAGCTATTACAAAGAGGCAAATTTTATCCTCGGCGGCAAAACTTTTCGACCCGCAGGATGGCTTTCGCCAATTATGGTACAAGCAAAAATTCTAATACAAGAATTATGGCTAGATGGTACCGACTGGGACGAACAAGTAAAGCCACTTCGTTTAGAAAAGTGGTCCCAGTTCGCGAGCAATCTAAACTATATCACACAAATACAAATCCCACCATGGGTAAATTATGTCCCAGAGCACAAAGTCGAACTACACGGCTTCTGTGACGCCTCTGAAAAGGGATATTGCGCCACTATATATGTTCGCACACAAAGCGACAAGGCGACCACAAGCCACTTACTAGTTGCAAAAGCAAAAGTGGCTCCCCTAAAAACAATAAGTCTACCACGACTAGAACTATGTGGTGCACTACTACTTGCCAAGCTAGCATCCATAGTACAAACGCATCTGAATATGGCAAAATATAAATTATATCTCTGGTCCGATTCCGAGATTGTATTAGCCTGGTTGGAAAAACCACCACATGGATGGAAGACGTATATTTCCAATCGAACGTCTCAAATTCTTGACCTAGTGGGATCAGCCACTTGGCGACACGTGGCCCGTGCTGACACTCCTGCTGATCTAGGTACAAGAGGGTGCAAACCTCTACTCCTTGCCACCACTACCCTCTGGTGGAATGGCCCCCGATGGTTAACAGAATCTCCCAATTCTTGGCCACAATCGCCCATGCGCAATATTATTGCCCCAGAAAGTAGAAAGATCAACTCCTTTCACGCAATATTGGATGATACTGACATATTGGAGAGATTTTGATCTTACCCCCGAGCCCTCAGGGTAATCGCTTACATGCTCAAATTCATAGAGCGACTCAAACTTAGCATTAAAGGAATACGCACAGTATATCCCCAAGGCGATACAGTGACGCACCTAGACTTACAAAAACCAAAGGTCGGTCTTATCGCATCTACTCAAGCGCGCTACTTCAGCCAAGAGATATCAGTACTGAGAGAATCGAAGCCGATTGATAGAAAGAGCTCACTCCTAGTACTAAATCCATTTATAGTTACAAAGGGTCTACTCCGTGCAAATGGTCGGCTTGTCAATTAAAGCCTAACGTACAACGAACGTCATCCCATTTTTATACCAGAGAGATCGCAACTTGCCACATTATATCTCAATTATGTCCATGTACTATTATTACACGCTGAACACCGCCTCATGCAAAAAATAGTCCGCCAAGAGTTTTATATCCCAAGACTCAAGCCAAAAATAAAGAAATGCATTTTTTCGTGCAAGATATGCACTTTGCGTAAGCAAAAGATGCGAACACAGATTATGGCAGCACTTCCACCGGAACGCTGCAACTTTGCTCCGCCCTTTACTATCACAGGTGTCGATTTTGCTGGGCCTTTTCAAATAAAGGCATCCATGCTAAGGTCCCCCACCCTGATGAAAGGCTACGTGGCTGTCTTTGTCTGTTTTACGACAAAAGCAGTACACCTCGAGCTATGTACAAATCTGACAAAAGAGGCTTTTTCTCGCGGCATTTGCTCGCTTCGTCGGACGACGTGGTTTTCCGTCAAAACTCATGAGCGACAATGGCAAGACATTTATAGGAGCTCAAAGAGCCACTGAAAAACAGTTTGTGGACTTTATCAAACAAGTTTCACCTGAGATTGTACAAAAGTACGCTCCCCAAGGCATTAACTGGCAGTTCATCCCTCCAAGCGCTCCTCATATGGGTGGTTTATGGGAATCACTTTAAAAAAGTAGCTGGAAACTATAAATTTAACTTTGAAGAATTTACTACATTTTTAATTCGTATTGAAGCCGTTCTCAATTCACGGCCATTGACGACACTCTCGCAAGATCCCTCAGATCTAACAGCTCTTACACCAGGGCACTTTCTCAAAGGAGCACCCATTCTGGCCATACCTGAGCCAGGCGTGGAGTCGCTTTACTTACTAAATAGATGGGAAAGAATTAAAGTTCTCCATCATAATTTCAGCCGCCGATGGAAGGAGGTTTATATAAAGGACCTTCATAAAAGGTACCGCTGGAAAACTCCTGAAAAGGCGCCAAAGCTTGGAGATTTTGTCCTAATACATGACGATTGTCTCCCCCCTACAGAATGGCGACTTGGTCGCATAGAGAAGCTACATCACGGCTCCGACGGTCACATACGAGTAGTTGACCTCCGTACTCAAAACGGAATTCTAACGAGACCGCTCGTTAAACTATGCTTTTTACCAACCGCAGATAACACCGAAAATACACATAATAAACAATCCGTACAATAATACCGACACGCAGAAATTGAAAAATCCGTCTAATGAACAAAACCGAAATAAACCGCAAACAACAAGCCGATGTTCCCGCATACAATTAACTAATTTCATAAAACGTTAAAAAAAAACGAGAAACACGCTAATACCAACCGTTAAAATTAATCTTCCGTACGCAATTAACAAAGAAAACTAATCCCAATGGTCGATCAATACGACAACCCATTCATGCCACATATGGTGGCACGATTGCTCATACCTAATCATGACAGATTTATAATTAACAATCTCCTTTATCCATAGTAGATTACCATGGACCTAGATACGCTAGTGTTAGCCACGCCAACAGTTCGGTCGGGTACCAGCGTGCAACGCACCGGGCCTACCCCAACGCCCCGAGCTGCAGTTGCAACAGCACCGGCAACAATCAATCGTTCATCACGGGTCTCAGACGGGCATCGTATAAGATGCCCCCTCTGCCGCCGCCCACATCGCCTGCACCACTGTGGGATCTTCAGAGGGATGCGACCGTTACAGCGTCAGCAAGTGGCCCAGGCACATGGGCACTGTTTAAACTGCCTATCGCAGACGCATAGGCTTCTAGAGTGTGAGTCGAGGGGATTGTGCCAAATCTGCAACAGACCACATCACAGGCTACTTCATCGCACCACGATGCGCGATGTAAGTCGGTCACCGATACCTCGCAGCCACGCAACAAGGCATCCACCCGGAAGTCGAGCAGTGCATCAGCGGGTTGGAATGTCAATACGGCGTCGACAGCCTAGGCCCCAGCCACGGCGATCCGCAGGTCTTAGAAGCGTCGTGGCAACGCTGCAGCGACTCCTAGGCTAATCAGTTGCCAAGGGGGGCCGGGATGGTTAAATGAGTCTCAGACTCCCCTCACAACCTTACACTACCACACCACATACATTATATACACCACCTCATCATTACATTCCACATCACACGCACACAAATACTACAACATAACCATTTCAACATACCAAAAAAAAAAGGAACAAAAGGGACGGACGGACAAGGCACCGGCCTCCTTCGCATTTTCGATACGAACTCGTAAGCATCGCCTAAGTTCCTCCGCTCATTTGCTTTTCCGTTGCGTATATTATTATTTTCATCCAAGGTAAGTGCCGCGAAGCCTTAAAGTGCTTAGCTATTAACACAATAAAACAGAGTCTTTTAAGATTTCACATTCTGAAATTATTTGAATCATAAAAGAACTTAACCTAAAAAAGTCGCCAGAACGTGATAATTTTACTCCAGAAATGCTAATTGAGTTACCAATTATTGACGTGGAGGTGATCTCTTTGCTCCTCAATGCAATTCTTAATCTCGGATACTATCCAATTTCATGCAAAGGTCGCAGATTATCTTGATAGATAAACCTGAGAAACACTTAACACAGCCGTCTTCATACAGACCAAATAGTCTTCTACACTGTCTCTCTAAAATATTTGAAAAAATGTTAATATAAAAGATGTCTCCTCTCATCCACGAAAATAATACAATACCAATAATTTGCAATCGTAATAAATGTTGGGTATTTTAATTTAAATGCTCAAAAATTCTTATTTTGTTCGACCTGGCCACACTGAAAAATGTTATAAAAACGCTTATTTTGAGGCGCTTTCACACTGGAATAAGTTGGGCATCCCATTATCCCTGATACATGTATTAACTTCAACTTTTACGGATAACACAGCTTTAGTACGCCGTAACAATTGCCACATTTTAGCATCAAGAATATTAGCGGAGCATTTAAGGTCTGTCGAAGAATAACTAGCCAACTGGCGTATAAATGTGAATGAACAAAAGTGTAAGCATGTTACGATTTCGCTAAGACCAAAAATGTGTCCGGCAGTAAAAATGAACAATATTTTAGTACCCCAAGCGAATGAAGTAACTTATTTTGAGATTCACCTGGATAGAAGACTTACATGGAGAAAACATATATCTAGTAAAAAACCTTGCATGAAGATAAGAGGTGCAAATTTAAAATGGCTTTTAAATAAAAATTCCAAACTTAGCCTAGACAACAAAGGGCTTTTATATAATGCGGTCATAAAGCCGATTTGGAGGTATGGCATTCAACTGTGGGGTACGACCTGTGCAACTAATATTCATAAAATACAAAGGTTCCAATCAAAAATGCTTAGAACAATCACGTGTTCGCCATGGTTCATGCGTATTGAAAATATCCATAAAGAGCTTGGTATTTCTATGGTAAAGAAAGAAGTAGAAGACAGCAGATTTAAATATATACATATCTAAACTCCGAAATCACCCAAACTTTTTGACTAATGCTTTGGTACATTCCTGCAATCAAACACGCCTTAAAAGAATAGATATGCCAGCGTACTAAGGAGCAACGTATCACCAAAACAGCTCAATCACTTGCTTGAGCTTGTCTAGTTTTTAAATAGATTTAAGATTTTATAACTTATGGTTAGCCTTTTAAAACAAAAAGCGGACTCAATAAATAAAAATATATTGCAAAAAAAAAAATATATATAGTATATAATCATGGAAAAATCCAACTAGATAATACAATAGCATATTGTGAAAAAATATTCACAAGAATAACAAAATATCAATATTATATGAAGTAATATACATATATGTAAACAAACTTCAGAAGACAATTGTACAGTACCCATACTAAAAGGACTTTTAGCACAATGTAATGCAATAGAAGAAAATAATAATCCAATAACTATCATTAAAGATGAAAACATTGTATTAGAAATAAACACGTTGTAAAAAACCAGTCAGTCACAAGAACAAACCTGATACAATTCAAAAATGTAATCACTATTGATCAAGAAATTTAACACAATCAAGAAAGCAAATAACTAATTATTTAGAAGAAAGAATAAAACGTCTAGGCATATTAGATGGAAACTTAAGTTACAAATTTAGCAGTGTGCAGAAATTCTTCTTCTTCTTAATCGGATATTCCAAGCGAAGCCAGGTCCTTCCAACGGAGTGGAGGTCTTCCCCTTCCTCTGCTTCCCCCGGCGGGTACGGCGTCGAATACTTTCAGGGCTGAAGTGTTTTCGTCCATTCGGACGACATAACCTAGCCAGCGTAGCCGCTGTCTTTTAATTCGCTGAACTATGTCAATGTCGTCATATATCTCATATAGCTCATCGTTCCATCGAATACGATATTCGCCGTCGCCAACGCGCAAATTAGCCGTAAATCTTTCGCAGAACTTTTCTCTCGAAAACTCGCAACGTCAACTCATCAGTTGTTGTCATCGTCCAAGCCTCTGCACCATATAGCAGGACGGGAATTATGAGTGACTTATAGAGTTTGGTTGTTGTTCGTCGAGAGAGGGCTTTATTTTTCAATTGCCTACTCAGTCCGAAGTAGCACCTGTTGGAAAGAGTTATCCTGTGTTGGATTTCCTGACATTGTTGGTGGCGTTTACACTGGTTCCCAAATATACGAAACTATCTACAACTTCAAAGTTATGACTGTCAACAGCGACGTGAGTGCAAAGTCACGAGTGCGACGACTGCTTGTTTGATGACAGGAGATATTTCGTCTTGCCCTCGTTCACTGGCAGACCCATTTGCTTTGCTTCCTTGTCCAGTATGGAGAAAGCAGAATTAACGGCGCGGGTGTTGAGGCCGATGATATCAATATCATCGGCATATGCCAGCAGCTGTACACATTATAAAAGACTGTACCTGCTCGGTTAAGTTCTGCAATTTTCTCCAGCAGCAGGTTGAAGAAGTTGCACGATAGGGAGTCACCTTGTCTGAAACCTCGTTTGATATCGAACGGCTCGGAGAGGTTCTTCCCGATCCTCACGGAGCTTTTGGTGTTGCTCAACGTTAGTTTACACAGCCGTATTAGTTTTGCGGGGATACAAAATTAAGACATCGCGGCATAAAGGCAGCTCATTTTTGTGCCGTCGAAAGCAGCTTTGAATTCGATGAAGAGGAGTTGTGTGTCGATTCTTCTTTCAGGTTTTTTTTTCCAAAATTTGGAGCATGGGGAATATCTGGTCGGTTGTTCATTTTCTAGGTCTAAAGCCACACTGATAAGGTCCAATCAGTTTGTTGACGGTGGGCTTTAATCTTTCAGACAATACGCTCGATGGAACCTTATCCTCAATGTTAAGAAGGCTTATCCCACGGTAATTGGCGCAGATTGTGTGGTCTCCCTTTTTGTGGATTGGGCAGAGCACACTTAGATTGCAATCGTTGGGCATGCTTTCGTCCGACCATATTTTACAAAGAAGCTGATGCATGCTCCTTGTCAGTTCTTCGCCGCCGTGTTTGGATAGCTCGGCCGGAAATCCATCGGCTCCCGTTGCTTTGTTGTTTTTCAGACTGGTAATTGCTATTCGAACTTCTTCATGGTGGAATTTTCGAGCATTACCCCTGTCGTCCAGCTTATCAAGCTCTTCATACTCACGCATTTCGGCTTCTTTCTTTTTCTGTCTGCAAATGCGCCTCGCTCTCTTCTTCAACTCTCGGTATATATCCCATTCCGCACGTGTTGTGGTCGATCGTAATGGTGTATCGTCGTACCAGCTGTTCTTTTGCATTTTCCGAAAACCAATGCTATCGGTTGCAGCTGTGCGTAAGGAGTTTGAAATGCCGTCCCTCAGTTCCCTTATACCGAGTTGTTGACGAATGCTCTCAGAGAGCAGGAGTGCAAGTCGAGTAGAAAATCGTTCGGCTATCTGTTGTGATTGCAGCTTCTCGACTTCTTCTTTATATGGCCACTGTAGTAAATGCCACAAGGACCTACTCGTCTCAGTCCTTTTCCTGTCCATCGCATTTCCTGGACGGTGATGTCAACCTTCACTCTAACAAGGACATCAACCAACTGGGTAGCGGCACCTTCCCAATTAAGGGACCGTACATTCCAGGTGCATGCCCTCAAATCATAGTCCTTAATTCGTTTTCCATGGCCGTCATCAAAAGGGGGTCACTCATCCGAGGCTTGTTGTTTCTTTTCATTCGGGGTGTTTTTTTACGTGGCGGGTCCCAAACCCAGCGCACGACCCTACGTAGGGGATGAAATTACATAAACTAATTGTACCAGTAAAAGTACATCCTTTGTTAACAATCCTGGTATCTTGTATTTATATTCGAACATTTAATATATAAATGCGATAATGAAACATAGAAACCAAAGGCGACAGCACGAACTCCGAAGGAAATATAAACAAATGTTGCGAGAACAAGGAATCGAAAATTTAATAAAAAATACTGCAGCATAAAGCAGGAGCGTTATTTTCAAGAGAAGGAAGAGCTAAAACACACAGCCGAGTTGCTCTCGGGAGCACGAAATTTGAGCTCTAACTACCTTATGATCACTATTTGTGTAATTGATGCTCTGAGCTTTGTCATACATGGATTATGTGCTTTCCGGACGCTGGGAGTTTTGTTCACTTAGTATAGCGACATCAATGTTCCCTTCTATGATTGCCTGATCTAGTAAATCTTGTGCTGCCTTGATTTGGATTTAATTGTAGTATCGTGATTTACTTAGAGACCTCATCATCTCGAAATACTTGGGGCAAGTCGTGCTCAATACTGAGTGCTATTTTTGTCAATTTAGGTCCGGCCTTGGCGCGAACCTGTAAGCAACATATTGACATTACACGCCAAACCAGAAGAAATCGAAAATCCATTGAGGCCTTGAGCGCGCATGCATACAAGTATTTTTTATGTGCCACTGCGGGTTTTTTGCAAATTTTGACATTCGATATCTCCAATTTTTTGATTCCGCACTCCCTTTTTAGTGCTGTGAAGATTTCTTTGAGAGTTTTTTATTTTGGCCAGTTCTTTGCACGTAATCGTAACATTTTAGGTTGTATGATAGCCATTTCGTCAGCAACTCTCTCCAAAGCGCTTTGGAAAGATTCGGCTTTCGTGTTTGCTCGATATTTCATGCCAATACGATCAGGAGAACATTGCAGAACAGCAGTTTGCATGGACGAGTACTACGCCAAATGCCCTATACGTCAAAGGCGAATCAAAAGAATTTGCGAAAAAGTATACAAATCAGGCTACAAACTTCTGGGAAAACATTTTTTATACGGACGAAATCAAATTCGAAATATTGGAATCGAAAAAACCTCCTAAAATTTGTCGATCCAAAAATAAAGCCTTTAATGATAAGCGTGTTACCAACACCGAAAGCACGGTGGAGGATCGGTTATGGTCTGGGGCTGTATGGCAGCATCTGGTGTTGGAAATTTGGTTTTTATTGAGTCCACGATTAACAAATAGGATTATTTCAACATTTTAAAATATAACTTTGCTCAAAGCATTGAGAAGTTAGGCCTATCAGGAAACAGGACACCGATCCTAAACACAAGTCAAAAGTTGTTAGTGAGTGGCTTTTATATCGAACACCAAAACTCTGGATAACCCTCCACAGACCCCAGACATTAATCATATCGAGCATCTGGGGGAGCACCTTGACCGAAAACTCAGGCAAAAGGACATTTTAAGCAAGGACGCCCTAAATAAGACTTTGATTGAACAATTGAGCAAAATCTCTCCAGAATTTACAAAAAATTTTGCAGAATGCATCCATAGAAGAGTAAGTGAGGTCCAGAAATCCAAAGCAAAGTAAACAAAATAATAGAATGAATATTAATTTAGTTCATAGTATGTGCATAGATTTTAACTTTACAAAGCTCTGTTTACATTTTTTTACGCGAAAAAAACGAGAGTATTTTTAGTTTAAGTGAACTATTTTTGGCTGTGTTTAGTTTTTGTTTGTTATTAATACTCCATAAGTTAAGCTCTTATAATATAGGCCTTGATTTCTATAATAAAACTTTTACTATTGTATGAAAGATTGTGTTGTAATAAACTCTTTAATATTGATAGAATTGCTGTTTACTTACTTTTGTTGCTCACAGTATCTTGCCTAGTTTTAGGTGATACGAACAACCGTTAGGTGAACAAAACTACTGTGTTATGCAGCAACTTATTGCAAGAATATCGCGAGAGGTAAGGGTGAATGGTATCGTTCTAGCCAAACCTAATCAAACCGCTGGTGTAAAAAATTTTGAAAACTATAAAATTTCAGATATGCATACAAATTGTATGTTCATATGGCATTTTATTGAGCATTAAAACTTAAAATACATAATTCATACAGGTGAAAAATTGGTAGAGTAAGCAAAAAACAAAAGAAATCTGTTAGTCCAAAATTATGAACAGAAAAATTTGAATAGAAATAAAGATAAAATATTTACATAGCTACATAATTATTCGTCGCTACTTCATAACAAGCGCAATTGTATGCGTTGAACTGGACAAAAGTCGGTAACATCTCTGGAGATATTCATCAAATTATCCAATGGTGACTTTCATCCGGTAATAGAGTTTTGAATTGTCGGACTACTTTCCAAAAGGTTTTGCGACGTCGGCTTTTTTACAAAAAAAAAAAAAATCAACGTGTAACTTCAAATCCGTGTAAAAAGAAACCGTGTAAAAAAACAGTTGGGTGTATACATGTATGTATGTTTAAATTAACTTATTTTATGATGATTTCAATAAAATCGTTTGAGATATATATTAAAGTAAGGTATATATTATTCTCTAAATATTTAATTAATATAGGTTTAATAAATTATATATATATACAATAAATTATATTCATATGTATTTATATGCTTATTAGCTTTGGGGTCGCATAAACGAGTATTCACATAAGTATGTAAATATGTGTGCATGTAAAACAATTTGAATGTACCATACGCATAATGTTTGTAAATTTGTCTACACACAACTTTGTATGTAAATACATATATACATAATACCCATACGAAATCTCCGTTGTCCTGGACAACCAATGGCCGAACTTCACATTTTGTCAAAAAGTCAATGCGTCGAAGGACTGAAGCAACGATAAAGCGTCATAACATTATATTGTTGGTAGAAAATTCGAGCTGTGCCGAAAAATACAAACGAACGATCGCCGATTGCCACCGCTTCCATTGCCACTCTAACAGCTTTGTCCACAAGCCAGCGTTAATAGGTATGTTTATCTATGAGCTTGTATACATATCGACACTGATTTTTGCAAGCCACTCTTTTCTGTGTTTTTCGAGTTTGCGGGGTTGTCAGTTCTCCATTCTATAAGAAACATCAGAAAGTTTTCCAATTAATGATTTTTAGCGTTTGCCATTGTCGCGAAAAGCCAATTGTTGGTAAGGGTATGATGATCAGGGAGATTTAATCTCCTTCTTATCTACCGCCGTAGAAAACCCTTACGCGATCATAGCCGGGTTAGCAACAGCACAACAGGCGTTTCTTCTTTCCGCAAGGTGGCGCCCATTGTAGATTCCAAACGAATTCAGGGGTCTTGCCCCTTCGCCATGGCCGACTCACAAATCTTTCGCAGAACCTTTCTCTCGAAAACTCATAACGTCGACTCATCATATAGCAGGACGGGAATAATGAGTGACTAATAGAGTTTTGTTTTCGTTCGTCGGGAGAGGACTTTACTTCTCAATTGCCTACTTAGTCCGAAGTAGCATCTGTTTGCAAGAGATATTCTTCTGTTGAATTTTGAGGCTGCCGTTTTTGTTGGTGTTGATGCTGATTCTAAGATAGACGAAATTATCTACATCCCTTATTTTCTCCAAGAGTAGATTGGAGAAGTGGCTCGAAAACAAGTCGCCTTGTCTGAATCCTCGTTCGGTATCGAACGGCTCGGAGAGGACATTCACGATATTGACGGAGCTTTTGGTGTTGCTCAACGTCATTTTACACAGTCATATTAGTTTTGAGAGTACATCAAATTCAGACATAGCGGCATAAAGGCAGCTCCTTTTCGTGCTGTCGAAAAGCAACTTTAAAATCGACGAAGAGGTGGTGTGTGCCGATTCTCTTTTCACAGGTCTTTTCCAAGATTTAACGTATGGTGAATATCTGGTCGGTTGATGATTTTCCGCTTCTAAAGTCACATAAGATCAGTTTGTTGACGGTGGGCTTTAACCTTTCCCGCAATACGCTCGGTTGCAGCTGTATGTAAGGAGCTTGAAATGACGAGTGCTCTCAGAGAGCAGGAGTGCTTCTCGACGGCAAACCTTCCTTATGTTTGTTGACGTGCGTTTTTTGCTGCGCAGAGGCAGGTGCGTATCTTTGCTGCAATAAGAAAATGGTTCGAGTCAATGCACACTGAATACATTTCTTCCGTCTGTCACAACATTATCGATCTGGTTGGTGGGTTTCGAACCGGAGACAGCCGGGTAGATTGGTGAATTTTGCTACGCTGGAATCTAGTACTACATATAACTACATTTCGGGCCTCGGCTAAGTCGATCAGCCTCTGCTCATGTTTTATCATGAAGGCTGAATTTACAGACCGTTGTGGCAAATATACCTTCTTTACCCACCCTGGCGTTAAAGTCCCCAAGAACAATTTTGACGATTTTGGAGACAGGTTTCACAGGTGCGTTACCAGCTTTCATTGAAGGCATCTGTGGACATGTCGTCCTTCTCTTCCTGGGACCAAATCAGCGATACGTTGAAGAATGTCGCTTTGATGCGGATTGAATGATAATACTCAGCGACGGAGTCTCTCTACCACAACGAAACCCACACCGAATTTGCACTCTTTTATATGGCCACTATAGTACATGCTACTGAATGGAACATGAATTACTCAAATGGATGTTCGTTGGCTACCCAGAGGATACTTGATCTAAGACCGGAAGTCGTGAGCTGCTTGAGCCATATGTAAAAGAGTTGTGTCTGACCACTCCCAAGTGAATGGCGCTCCGAGAACTTCTACATATGACTCCCTGGTCTAAGTACACATAGATCAAATTAGAAAATTAATTTTTAATTTATACTTCGCGAGTTTTTCAAATTGCTAAATTTCTATGCTAAATTTCACGTCAAAACATTGATCAGTATTTAAGATACGCGGCGTTTTGTGAGGCTCTAAAAGTGAATTATTCGATTTTTATAATATCTGATTTTATTGAACAAGAAAGTGCGATAGTGCACCATATTATACTGCATTGGTTATTCGTGATCATTTCGCCACATTTTCAACTAATATCGAACCGCAACTCCCGCATTCGCCTGATTTACCGTCGTGTAACTTCTGGCTATTCAACAAATTCATATGACCACTCCGAGGACATGGTTTTACTCAATTGGTGATATAAAAGCTGAATCGAAGAAGGCCACAATGCCACGACGGAGGATTTTTCCAAGTGTTTTGATGGATGAAAAATTTCGTTGGTATAAGTGAATTGTGGCGGGAGGGGATTACTTTGAAGGAGATGAAATGGACAAAATTCACATTAGATTTGATCACAGTAGAATATAACTCAAATTCCAGAGAATCCTTTCCTGGTTATAATGTGTCTGAACGTCACAAATATTTACTTTTGTAAGCCACATTTATCTAATATATAGATTTTGGAACTTAAGATTGAATTTATACTCTATATATCGGCCAATATATAAGTTATCTCAATGAAAATAAAAGAGCTTGTTTTAATAATAACTATATAAATTTGTAACTAATTTGAGAATTTTCGAACATCTGGCTTACTTTACTCCACATTGATGTGTATGTGAGGTAACTTAATGAAACCCGAGGGTATTTTATTAGCATGTTAATAGTATGTGTTATCTGGGGTATTTTTTTATATTTACAGCGCTGTTAGAAGTTTTGAAGGGAACCGTTATATGGGAAGTGAGCAGGATATGACCGGACTTCATCTAATTTTGCATTGTCGGTTAGGAAAAAATTTCTTTGTCCTTAGCGAATTTGGATATTGCACATCGGCCTTTGTGCCCTTTGGGATCTAGTTCACGCCCATTTTTTTTTTTGGCCCACAGAATGGGTATATGGCACTTTATATATTTTAGTTTAATGCTATTTTGTGGAATTGACAGTGGTCCGATTATATCCATTTATGAATTTGTTCTTACTTTTTTGCCAAGGAACACATGTATCAAGTTTCATTAAGATGGCTTAGTTTTTAATACGCTTTTATTAGCTTCACTTGTATGTATGTATGTATGTTTTTTTGTAACTTTTTTAAGTGGTACGGAAACCTAGACTATTTGAGCAACACTGTAGGAAGGCGATAGTAAGTTTAAGCAGAGAACATAAAACATAGAGAAGGTGCAAATTGAATTCTGTATGATGTTCGATTGGACGGCTAACAGAGCTTATAAGATTGTGACACGGAATTTCACCATTCTCGCTGCTATTTAGCAGAATTGAGCACGTGCAATGGCAGAAATATATGTAAAACGACTGAATTCATGCGAGAATGAATGAAGAGAAATGCTTTGAAGAAAAATATACATAGTCACACAAAGAATGTAAAGAAGAAGAAGAACCATTCTCTGAGTCACATATGTGTAATTATCTTATGTCATATGAACCATTTTTTCAGAAAAATTATAAAAATTTTAATTTTTTACAAAATTAATCATATATTAGGTAAAAAATAATTTATTTATATTTTTTAATTTTTTAATTATTTCAAAAAAGTTATATTTATTTCGTCTATTACAAAGTGGAGATCTGTCAAATGAACTTCATTTCTTCAAAGAAAATTGATGACCTTCATGAAATAGTATGCATATTCGCATTATTTCGTTATCATTTCCATATTTGCACCTATAGAATTGCTATGGCATATACAAGTTAAGAAATTTGATGTTAATTTCTTTTAAAAAACATTTTATTTATTACTTGTTCGTTTCATTACAGAGCTAAGACTAAACTTAAGAATTAATTTGCTTAAAAGCTAAGCTACGTTGCACTGGCCAACTGCTGACTTTGTTGCCGATTCTCCGAATTGGCTTATTTCGGTTGCGCGTGTTGGATTTCCGCTTCACGCCGAAAAATGAGCTTTTATGCTGATGAAAGCGTCTGGCTTTTACTGTGGGAAATGTTGTGCAACTAAATATGCATTTCCGCTATGATTTGCTCATTATTGCTGATTACGTGTTATTACTTATTTAGTAAATGTTAACATTTGCCATGTTAACACTTCCCCTCTTAAAAGCGATCGTCCCGAGAGCCTATCAAAAATAGGGGAGGTTGTTAAAATTGATGTAAGTATTTTGATCATTGGAAAGATCTTTGATCTCCTTAAGATCAATATTCGCCGGGGGCATCTGGTTAAGGTCCAGGCTTGAAGATATGATTATTCCGTTTTGGTGCTTTCTCCAGAATTTTCGAAAAAATATTATACCGAGAATGATAGTTGCAACGGCTCCAAGTGAAAGGGAGCTATTGGATATCGTTGCTGTCTTCAGAATATTTATTCTTCGTATGTTTTCAATGTGAAACTCCTTTAAGGCCTGAAGAGAAAGTAATTCAATTCGATTTCTTTCGATTTGTGCTGGTTGCAGGGCTGCTGGGATTGCCGGCAGTGGAACCAAATCGTAATTAATGTAAAATTGATGATTTATTTTTAACGTTGAGTTATGAAAATTAATAAGGTGTGTCCCTGATAAATTTTTCTGCATTCCGTCAGCATCTATTACGCCTTGAAAGCCATTAAGTAATATGGTGCCGGGTTTTACTTCTTCAATTTGTTGGATATGTTGGCCGTTTGTTAAAGTGCAAGATGAATTTAGGCTATTTACTACTCTAGGTATACAACTACTATTACTTATATTTACTAGTTGAGTTTGCTTACAAATCTCAATTTTCTTATAACTATTACATACTTCTTTAATTCCATAGGTATCTTTTGTACCCTTTAATATTTTATCAAATTCGACATTAATTATAATTTTGTTTTGCTTAACAACTGGTCTTATAATCATTTTTTGAAAATTTTCCTTAATAGTTAATGGTATTTTTACCAAGTAAAATATTGTCATATTTTGACTAATTACATTAATATTTGATATTTCTAGTGCTTCTTCAGCATTTTTGAAAGGTATTTCGTCATTTTCTAAATTTTCTAACGCAATTTCTATATCATTTTTATTTAACGATAATGTATTTAAAATGTCTTTCTTTGCCCACTGTATGGCGTATTTAATGTTAATCAACTCTTCTTTTATTAATCGTATTCTATTCTGCAAATTTATAATAGTTTCGTTTTCTATATAAGGAAAGATCCTTATGTTATTAAGAAGATTATTTACTATCATGCTAATGTTATTAATTTTTTCGTTAAAAATATTGTTAATTAGTACTTGTTTATTATTATTATTATTGATATCGTTAAGATTTTTGGTTATTACATCCAGATCTTCGTGATCGGGGCTTCCGGCTATGAATTTCCAAGCCGTTCCTAAACTATTTATGGATCTTTTCTGTCTTCTTTCGACAGGTTTTATTGTATCTAAAATTTGAAGAGATTGGGTTAATTCGTGTTTTAGGATGGGATAAAGGATTGTGTCCTTGGGTATGTCCGAAGAGGTGAATCTGTACATGTCCGTCAGAAATTGTTCGTACTTGTTGAGGTCGATTATGTGTATTAGTCTGAAGTCTCCATTCTGGATTTTTACTAGTCCGTCATTTATCGTAACTATTTGTGCCGTGGAGTAGTCATAAATGTCTATTGATGCGAATATTGGGTAAATAAGGAGAAGTCTGGAAACAAAAAATTTTAGTTTTGATTTTTTATATTGCGTTTATGAACTACTTTTCCTGATTCTGTCAAAACGGTGGAATTTTTGTCTTCCTTTACTATTTCTTTTCTAAATTTTGGAGATATTTTGGTTCCTAGTCGTTTGTTTATCCTAACGTAAATTGTTTCTCCAGGGTTATATGTTTTAATTGGATGACGGGCTTTATTATGGTAGGAAAGATTTTTTAGTTGTCTATTTTTTAGTTCCGAGATAATTTCTTCCCTAGCTCTTTCAAATTGGCTTGGGTCTGTGGAAATTCTTCTCCCGAAAAATACCTCTATTGGTTTTTTCTTTGCGGAGGAGTGGACTGAAAAATTGTACTCGTAGACGGAGTTATCGAGGAGTTCGGCGAATGAAGTGAAACTTCGCTCTGCTTTTAAACAGCGCATTATTTCTGTGAGGGTCGAGTGAAATCGCTCCACTTGACCATTTACGGAACTTGCATAAGGTGCTCAAGGCATAATGTGACCTGAAGGTTTGATTCTCTAGTTTGAGACACAGGTGGAGTGCCTGAGGGAGATCTGCTGGTTCCCTCATTCCAAGGAGTCTCGGTAGATCTCCTTTGAGTCCGCGAACGAACGTGTCTAGGGCTTTATCCCTATACGTACGAGTTAGAAGGTGCGTGGCTTCTGCGCCGACTTCCATGCATCCCAGTTTGTTCAGAATTAGTGAGAGATGAGAATATACCTTTTGGTAAAATTCTTGAATTGTATTGCTACCCTGTACGAGAGAGGTCATTTGGTACTCAAGGGTACCAAGATCGCGTTTATCTGCGTAATGCAATGTTAGGCAACTGGAGATCGCCTTCCAATCTAGTGGAGTGTTATAAGACTCCAAGGCAAGACGTTGCCCACGATTTTGTTTCTAATGACATTGATGCCATAATATTTTGGGGTACCTCTTTGAGGCTCATATATCTGGAGGATCCTGTCCACGCTTTTCCTCCAAGATGTGAATTCTCCCGGATTTCCGGAGAACTCCCGAAGACATCGTACCACATCTGGTATTTTGTCTAATTCAGAGACATTTCCGGGTAGTCTTGGGTCTATGGTAATGTCCGTGAAATTTGAAAAGTTGGAATTTGGGTTAAGGGCGGCTTGAACCATGTTTCGCCCTTCAGTCCTTAAGACATTGTTCACAATTCCTGTGATTACGGTAGTTAACTCATCCATCGAGAATGAACCACAAGGTGCTGGTGGCCCTTGGGGTGCATTAAGTATTTGTGGCCGAACGAGGTTGGCAGGATTAACTGGCATGATTGATATATTTATATTATTCACGTTTTATTTTAGAAATTTAATTTATCCCTAGCTTATTTTGTTTTGAGTTAAAACTTTCCTTTCTAAATTTTTCACTTTTAGTTAGCTTTTCGATATAATATTATCTCGTCTAGTTCAATTATTTTTTTCTGAATTACGCTCTCTTTCTTAAATTATGTCACTATTCTTAAATTGTGTTCACCTTTGCATTAAAGATTTCTTAAACATAGTTTGTTTCACATTAAACAGTTTCACTTTTTATATTTTAAAAATTCTTTTACTTATGTGAATATATTAATATTTGTTCTTAAAATTAATTCTTACTCTAGTAGCAGGAACATTCTCCTGGGCAGGCGGCTAACGTCTTGCGTTTCCCGTTTGCTATTGGCGACTAGGGGGCCTCTTTTCCTGCACTTCTGTTGAGTCCTAGCCCAAGCCTTCGCCGTCTATGGGGTGGTAAGTATTATCCTTGTCTGCTGATAGAAGCCGCTGAGTATCACGACAGCACAAACTTTTTAACCAAGACTTGTGGATACACCCTCGAATTGTATTGATACTAAACGCGACTAGCGAAGGCCCCACGTTGGGCGCCAGTTAAGAAATTTGATGTTAATTTCTTTTAAAAAAAATTTTATTTATTACTTGTTCGTTTCATTACAGAGCTAAGACTAAACTTAAGAATTAATTTGCTTAAAAGCTAAGCTACGTTGCACTGGCCAACTGCTGACTTTGTTGCCGATTCTCCGAATTGGCTTATTTCGGTTGCGCGTGTTGGATTTCCGCTTCACGCCGAAAAATGAGCTTTTATGCTGATGAAAGCGTCTGGCTTTTACTGTGGGAAATGTTGTGCAACTAAAGATGCATTTCCGCTATGATTTGCTCATTATTGCTGATTACGGTTTATTTAGTAAATGTTAACATTTGCCATGTTAACATACAGTATGTATATTATTTCCTTGGCACATTTGTCTATATGTTTACGAAAGCAAATGCGAGCCACATACATATGTACATACATTCATAATAACAAGTGTCGCACGCATCTTTCGCATCCCCATTGTCACGGTCAACCAATGGCTGAAACTGGCGTTTTGTCAAAGAGTCAAGTGCTGAACACATTGAGCGCGACTACACACGTTCTTATGGACACAGTTATGTAGTTGTGCAGCTGGCTCAATAACTGTGTCCCTAAGAACGTGTGTATTCTAATATTTGACAGATGTAGTTTGCAGTCTGTCGCGCTCATTGTGTTCAGCACTTGTGTGATGATAGAAAATCCAAGCTGTGCCGAAAAAGTAAACGAATGGCCGCCAATTGTCACCGCTTCCCTTGCCGCTGTACAGCTCCGCCAACAAACCAGCGTAAATATGTATAAAGATGTATGAGCGTGCATACATATCGACGCTGATTTTTGCGAGACACGGAAAAATACTTTAGAATAGACAAATATTGTAAATCGACAACGGCTATGTTGCCACTTTTGTCACTTCTTTCTGCGAAGAAACATCAGAAAGTTGTTCAATTTATGATTTTTAGCTCTTGCGGCGCCTGTTTTTATGAATGAAGCGAGGTCGCTTGTGGATTTTGCGCCTGCGTTTATGAATGAAATTGTTCTTGCTGCACAATTTACTACATTTGAGCTTCAACTCGGCTGCCATATTGACTTGCTATGCTTATGCTTTTTAGGCAGTTGTTGTTTTGCAGCAGAACAGTGTTTCAATTTTTTGTTGGTGACATATTCACATGTGTACGCATATGTATGTTTGTATGCTTGTGCATTATTTGTTCGGAAGTGTAAACAAATATAATATATGTACATATACTATAAGTATATATGAATGTATGAACATGCAGGTCAATGCGCGCGCTTGTAATATATTGATAAGTGATAAAATCATGATTTGAATTTCTGAATGCGCACATGTATATACATACATATTTGTAATCATATGGGCAGATGATAAGATTAATATGATAGACGATACATTTATATATTGTTGAGATAAATTCAATTTCTATTACCAACAAACATAATACAAAAATATTTATTAGTATAGTATATTATGTAAAAATCAAATTAAATTATGAAATATACAAGTCCAAATTGACTGCAAATAGTACTATGCATGCATTCATACAAAATTATACTCTAATCATAATTATTTTTACATGCCAATATGCCAACGGCAAAACGCAAAAGCATACATATTTGCATACATTATGAAAGCAAAATCGAAGCATGGAAATATCACTATGCTGTGTTGGGAGTATCATAAGGAGCATGCATTCATATATTTATGTGTCTTCATATTTTTCTTCAATATTCCTTGATTGCGCATACATGCTATGGCATCATATGCCGTACATATAATATTTCTCTTCATATTCTCTGTTTGAGTATGTTGGAACTGTTAAAAATGTTAACATTTCACAGCGTGAATTCTGTTGTTGTGTGGTGAGATTCCGTGTCGCAATTTTATCAAATGCTCGCTGTCGAACCTGCTCTATGTTTTATGTTCTCTGGCTGGACAAGCTTATGTAGCACTTAGTCGTTGTAGATCTTTGGACGGTATTCGAATTGAAGAACTAGACTGTTTAAAGTTGACAGGTAAAATCCCATGTAACAGCGAAGCTTTAGAAGAAATGATTGGATTAAGAAGTAGTAATTCGTAAAGTCGTCAATAGAACTTGGTCGCAAATAATATAACAATTAGTCAATGAAAGGTTACGAGTAGATATTAAAAGCTGCCTAATTATTGATTTATTTAACCAATACTACATGTCATAGTTCATATTTTAACAAATTTGGGGTTTCACACATCAAACTAAAAAAATAAAAATTAATACAGTTTATAAAAACTAAAAAACACGCTTTTAAAACATATCAAACTAAAAAGTGAAAAATAATTCTTTGTATAAACTAACAATAATAATGAAGGAAAAATTCCTGCATTATTGTGAGAAAAGCGTGGGGTGCTTGGTGACATATTTTTCATATATCGAGCATTCCACGCTTTTCTCACAATAATGCAGGAATTTATTCTTCATTATTATTGTTAGTTTATACAAAGATATATTTTTAACTTTTTAGTTTGATATGTTTTAAAAGCGTGTTTTTTAGTTTTTTTTAACTATATTTATTACCAAAGCTATTGCTTGCACAGGAGGACAGACATACAGTCACTCGTATTACAACTCGCTTATCAAATGGACAAAGCTGATTTTGAATGCAACTGAACATTTTGTACTCTTGCAAATTAGAATTAAAGCCAGGGAAATTACTTAAGGTGTAAAACCAATCAATTATCATTGGGATAACTCACATATTTACCTATGGGGTATTCCATACCAAATCGACCACTTTTGAACCCGACCCCTTTAGATTTTGCTGAAACTTATCCATCCTTTTCTCCCACCTACGAACTCGAACTTTTTTTGTGCTAAGGAAACCACATACCAATTTTCATCGAGATATCTCAATTTTTACTCAAGTTACAGCTTTCTTGGCCGGACGGTCGGACAGGCATACAGACAGTCAACAGGATTTCAATTGAGTGAAACAAATTTTGAAGTTATACAATTTTATTTAAAAAAATCTTAGCTTTCTGATAAAAATATTTTCAAAATCCAACAAAAATTTTCAAAATCCAAAAAAAAACATTTAAAAAAAGACAGTTTTTTGTGCTTTTCCACCAATTTTTTTTTTCAAAATTGACCTTTCCATTCGATTCCTCGTTCAATTTTACATAAGGATCAGTATTCAAAAATATGATACTCTGATCCCATGAACAGCAAAAAAAAAT